>NC_064545.1:1610000-1910000 GCF_023856365.1 Brienomyrus brachyistius | reverse complement strand
CAGTTCAACATGTCCGGCCTTCCCATCGCATACCACCCTCCGTGAGCCGCTAGGCAGACCGGGGGAGCATCTGATTACCTCATTATAGGGCCCTTCATTGACTTTTCCGCTCCGAACTGATGAACTAGGCTGTGGACAAGGGCACGTAATTGGTGGGAAGCAATTCTTATCACAGCCTGGTCTCCAACAGGACCAGGCTTGGATGAAAGAGAGACCAGCAGAACAGTGTCAGTTTAGAGTAGGACTGGCAGACAGCTGATTAGCTTGAAGAGCTTTAGGGTGTACCTGGGACGGATATGCTATGTATACATAGGAATAACCAGCCAGCTCCTCCAGTCAGGAGAATTGTGGGATGGCTCTGCATTATGCCATAACCTTCTACAGGTGGACTTGCAGTGCTGCTCTTGGCATGTATATCGCATCTTAAATTATTCATAACATCTTTAGTTTTTATAAGCATTTAAATCTTGTGCAAGGGGGGGGCTGTAATCCCAAGTATCAGCATTCCAGATTATTTACCTGTAATTTGAATGATGTACTGTGTCATGTATATTTTTAGCTTCTTTAAAGATCATAAAAAGCTCATGGCATTTAGCATACAACCAGGAATGGGCAACCAGAGGAATAGTCTCTGACAGGAGTAGTCACTGAGGACACCAGCTATTAGCGATGAATGCTAATCCCGCGTAATGCCCAAATGAGACCGGGCTGTTAATTTCCACACCTATATGTGGAGTCAGCGCAGCTGCTTGGACTAACCTTTCATTTCATAAATGATGCTCATGTGATCTCGAGACATTACGCTAACCATTTCTGCTGAAAGTTACACCATCGTATTGGATTATGTGCTGGGGCGAAGCTCCTCATGTGCCCAACTGAATGAGTTTATAAGGCAATACGCCTCACCTCACTGTCATTAGTTCCACAAAAAAAATGCAAAGTTCTTGAAACATCAACATGCCTGCCAATAACTGGTCTATCACCATGTTACCTCTGGAGGATTTCAGAAGCTAGTAAAACAGGAAGAAGATAGTATCTAGCTTGTGGTCCCAAACAAAAAGGAAGAGGGACTGAAAGTGCTACAGATTTGCTGCAGTGCAGTGGGAATATGTTTTAATATCTGTTAAGGAATATATAGAGTGTGACATTTTTAAGACGGTACAGTTTACTTTTTGGTTATTTCTACGGCTTCTGTTCCAGTTATTGCTCTTCAAAGATAACCGGTAGTACTTTGTATGTGCTGTACACACACCTACAGTAAATTGTGGTATACATGTTTTGAAAGTGTAGTTTTACGAGCATGTAAATCTTTGTAACGTGAACTTAAATATAGCCTGATGATGTGGAATTCTGACTCCTTATATTCATGTTTCACACAAAAGAACAGTGCCTGGGAAGAAGGGAAGAAGGAGGGATGTGCCCGTGGGAAGAGAAAAATCACAACAGTAAAGAGCTCTAAAGTGTTCGTTTTTCAGGACTAGCCTGGGAATGGAATGTCCGTCTCTGTTGGGCAACATTTAAAGACCTCAAATAGTGAACTGCACAGAAATGAAGTGCTGTCACTTGACATTCCATGACCTACGCTGATGCAGCTTAAGACAGGAGACCCAGCCTTGGAAACACGGTCCGTTTGCATTACTGGGAGCGGCAGGGAAAAGAGAGCATGGCTGGGTGGCCAGAGGAGTGAACTGGGGGGGACGCATTTTCACAGCACCCACCAGGACAGGTAGGTGTCCTTGCATATATTTGCAAACTGGCGAGACTTTTGATTCTTATAGGCTAGTGTTTCTCAACTCATTCCAATGGGACTGCCAGAGAGCCACTCCCCCCCCCCCTCCACCAGCACACCTGTACCAGGTTCTTGGTCTTCATGATTGTTTGGTTCTGGTGTACTGAAAGCTTGGACTGTCTGGGGGTTCCCGAGGACTGTATTGAGAAACAATGTCACAAGCTGATGGGACGAACTTCTGAGATTAAACTCAATTAGGTGAGCTAACTAGGCATTTAACGATGAATCGCAAATCGGTTAAAAATCGAAGTTAATGTATGACGATTTAAACATGCAGATGTGGAAAATGAATCGCTACTTCAGTAGTACTTCACAGTATTTTAACAGAAAACTGGCGTGATGTTGCATTTGATTTCACAACGTCCGTTCGACATCAGATGTCACTGTGTATTCACATTGACATCGAACGTCAGTTTTTGCTTTATACCGAAAGCGAGATGGCGAGCGAGTTTGAAATTGCACCGGGCAGCGCGGTGGCGCAGTGGTAAGCGTGGCTGCCTCACAGCAAGAAGATCCTGGCTTCAGTCCCAGGTCCTTTCTGTATGGAGTTCGCACGCTGTCCCCGTTTTCGCTGGGAGCTCCGGTTTCCTCTCACGGTCCTAAGACGTACAGGGTAGGTTGATTGGTGAGTCTAAATTGGCCCTGTAGTTGTGAGAGTGTGGTGTGCTGGTGGCTGCCCAGGTTGGTTCCCGTCTGTGCCCAGGCTCCGGTCCCTGAACATGCTTTTCAGGCTCCGGTTCCTGAACATGAACATGGCTCAGCATGTCCACCGGCTCCACAGTGAAAATATTTTTGAATAAGTTTGCCTGCAGCTCATTCTGCTCAAAAAAATCGTGAGAAACTCATATCATGAACTCAGAATCGTGAATCGTATCGAATTGTGAGTTGAGTGTATCGTTACATCCATAGCGCTAACATATAAATACTGTACTGTAATGTAGTTAGTCCTGCATAATTTTTAATATTCAGTTTTTAAGGTGCTTCTCTTAAAATAATTTCCTTCAAAAATAATTTATGTGACTTTGCTTAGTACTAGTAATAATAATAAGTCTTGCACGGCATATAATAATAATAATAAGTCTTACATAGCATTTTTCATAATGAGGCAAAGGGTGGTGAAGTAATTACAAATGGTTTATCCAGAACAAACATCATGCTATTATGTGACATCAATATTATGCTTCATCCTGTCAGAAATGCTTGCTCATGTATTTGTAGCTGTAAGTGGTATTTACAGCAGGTCGAAGGATCCCAAGGTTGTCCCAAAGCACGGCCGACTGGGAAGCATGTTTGCTGGATTTTTAGTGTGATACCTTGGTGTCATTTAATCTCAATGCATTTTCCGTTGCACCTGTTTTATTTTTATGTCATCTTTTTTTGTGGGTTTCATAGAATATTCTGTTTTAAGAATAGCAGTTTCGGGCATATCAATAATAATTAGATTGCAGAGCTAGGTTTATAATGTACAAATTACTGTGGCAAAAAATACTTATCTATTAAGTCTTAATAAGAATGAAAGCAATTAGATTATCAGGGGTCCTGTGTCTCACGTCGGAAATTACGATTCCCGACGAACGATTTACAATTAGTACAGGAATAGCCAATGCCATTAACGCTGTTGTAGGTACAGTTTTCCTTTCGCCATCAGTCACAGCCCTTGGTTCAAATGGACCTGGACATCTTAAGTGCGTGCTGGGTGGGCTTGTTGTGCGGCCTGGTAGGCTGATAGCTGCTAAATTATTAATTCTTTCTGCAGAATGGCAGTGGCGCATCTACAGGTCCTGTGCTATGTGCTGCACAGGGCTCTCTTTAGGCACTGGACAGCACTAAAAGTCTGGGGAAGAAAGCAGATAGGAGATTGGGTGGCGCAGGGTTCCTGGGTTCTAGAACCTTGTGCGTTTTCCATGTTGCTAACTTCAAACGTTTGATTCTGGTTCATTCAGATTTACCTAGAGAAATTGAATAATAAAAAGAGGTTGGGAACAAACAGTTTTCCTATTAAGGGGAAAAGTCAGACACGGTACTATAGCAGCAGTCTGTCCCTTTGTCATGCCACTACCGTTGTAGGATAATTTTTCATGGTTATTTGAACTGGAAAATGAAAGAGAGGTTTGTGATTATTTCATATAAATGACAACACAATCGCATTACGGCGAATACAAATACGGAGACGGTTTTGCCATTTCTTTTTTTTTCTCTCCAAATAATGGAGGGATCTGCGCAGGAAGTCGGGGGAGACGAGAGCAGCGCCTGTCTGCGAGTGATTTTTGAATAAAAAATCTCCGGTTTGGTGGAGCTTGAAGGTTTCACGATTTCTTCTCAGCTACAGAATCCGTTTCGAGGTGGCTGGAAGCCGCACAGCTGTATGTATACATCTTACCCTTTTTTGTTGTCATGACGTCACCTTGCTGTCTGAAGCATGTGCAGCCTGCTGTGTGATGCAGGTCAGGCGTGAATCTGGGCGAAGGCTTCTGATTGGCAGCAGCCAGCATCCGTGTCGTCTGGGGCAGGCGCTCAGGTTCGGTTGCTATGATACAGCTCTGTTCTGTCATCGCCGCTTGCTCCTGCCTGGGCTGGACTCAAAAGGAAGATCACGTGCCGATCTGTGGGCCATGCAGACCTCAGCCATAGGCACCAGTACCAGTGCGCATCCTGACAGATGACGGCGTGTGTTTCTGGTTTGGGTTACGAACACAGAGCCGACAATTTCATATAAAGATACGCATAAAATATTCCCCAGTCATTCCTATGGCTCATTTGACCATTTCCTTCCTGTAATTTGGAGTCGCCTTAACATGTTTGAAATAGTAAAGGTGTGTTTTTGCTGCTGTGGGTATGTATTAAAATGCTGAACTGTGGGAACACTGACATTTGTCTGAACATCGTATAAAATACGCCGCATTTCTGCATATTGATTTACGATGTTTCTGCTGCCTGTCCCACTGTAGGCTGATCATCTGGTAAACAGGTACACTTCTGTGAATGAGGCAGCGATCTTTTTTTTATTATTTTATTTACATTTTCAGTGACCTTATCAAAAACATCCCAAGCAAAAAAATTCAATGAGTAGGACATGGTAGAGATTTAATCAACAACAATTAAAGTAAACCTCAGCAAAGCTTCAACTGTGCATCTTAAACATGACATATTTATATGCTTACATGCTGCATATCTGTATATCATTGTTATTATCATCTGTTGCACTTAGCTATTAAAATGCATTTGCAGCAGTAGCCAGCAGGACAGATGAGCTATGAACAGCACAGCCATCACGGGTTCAGGTTATGTAAGTGTTTTTTTTTTCCCTTCATTCCTTTTTTGCCAAATGAAGGATCAATACCTCCTGTGGGTTATGCATATGGAGGACCCACCGCGCTTCTGCCCCGCTTCCAAAATGCACGCAGCCCTGCTCTCCACTGCGCTCTGCACCCGTCACATTTTCCGAGCCACTGGCGAATATTTCAGACCTGATCTGATTGCCCTTTAGGATGATGTTGATTTTTACGTATTTAGTTCCCTCCGTTTGCCCCCTCCTCGCTATTCTATTCAACCCGATGCTCCACCACCACCACCCTCAAGCACATCTGTAGAGAATGGAAAGAGGATGGGGGAGAATGCGGGAAAGATGGACGTAAAGCGACCAGGCTCATTGGGATGACCTCCAGGCATGCACTCAGGTCCCAGGCCTGGGCCGCGGCTGCGAGATGCACATCCAGGCCTGTCCTTTTGGCCGGCATTGTGTGTGTGCACGGCTGTGTGAGCCTGTTACTGCACCCAGTGGCTTTCCTTTGTTGCATTTTGGGCTGAAGCTGGAGAAGACCATGAATACCAGGCCCATCTGACCCCAGAGTCATTCCTGATACACCCTGTTCTCAAATGAGAGGCACTGCATGCATTATGGCGTAATGTTAAAGTCATCTTAATGGTCTGAACATATATCTGGACAAAGTTATTCCCCGTATCTCAATATAAATGTGAATGAGGTGACCCTCTATGTCTGAAGATATTTCTGAATGAAGAGACTGAATCTGAATGAGGTAAATGTCTGACATCTGAATATGTATCTTGAATGAGGTGACTGTTTGTGTCTGAATATATATCTGAACAAGGCGACTGTATGCTAGGTCAAAGGGAGTCCCTGGGAAGAGGAGTATCTCCTGGTTAGTGTGGGTGTAGGCGCAGGTGCACGCCAATAATTAAAACTATTATGACAAACACCTGCTTGCACAGTTAAATTTGTAGTTTATGTTATTAACTCACCAAACCTTTAACACCATGCATTACCATGCTTCGGACACCTGAATTGTCAGTGTAAATTTAGATGCCTCCAGCTGCTTGGGGTTATGTCAGGGTCAAGGTGGGGGGGGGGGGGGGGTGTAACTCAGCCCAGTGTCACAAGGGACACATATTTCTACATTCTGTAGTGTGTGGAATATGGTGGTCCTCTTTGTAAATTCAACATAAACATCGTGTGATGTAGAGTAAAAGCATTTTACTCATTTTTTTTAATGTCTTCAATGTTTTTAAATGTTTTTTTTTAAAATGGCTGATGGTTGATTGTATCTGAGTGTCCCTTTTTGGGGTGAAGGACATTTCTAGCGTCTCACTGGGGGAGTTGGACATTTGAAGGGGGCATGTGTCTTTTTTTACCCCCTGTTGTGGGGATTTCTGGAGGTGGGTGGGTGCAGAGTTGCTGATAGTAAGAGCAGACGATGCATTAAGCCCCCAAATCCGCCCCGTCCCCCAGCGTGGTGTCTGTGTGCCATTGTTCTATGGTATAGTGTCGATTTCATTTTACACCACAATGTCCAGGGACAAGCCTGCTTTGATATTGGGAGTGGGGGGTAGTTTTCAGGTGCCAAAGATATGGGGGGGGATGGATATGTTCCACGCAGAATGACACAAAGGGGGTGGGAGGTGTCACAAAGTTGCATTTGCAGAACAGTATGGCGATCAGAAAGTACCTCTGCAATCTGACATTGAGCAGGGAACTGAGACACAGAATAACAGTTTGTATAGAGTCTCCTGGTTCACATGAAAACAATACTTATAATAATAATCATGTCTGAGCCCAAGCATCAGGGGCAGCCGCACACGCACAGGCTGCTGGTGCCTCCCCGCCCGTCGTCGGGGCCTGGAAATGGGCTGCGTGGAAAGTGCTTGTTACGGAGGGAGGAACAGCCTCGCTGATCTGCTCCTGCTTCTGCTCGTCAGTTCGGCCGGATTATAGAAGACCAGAGGAAGCTAAGAAAATGCCTGTGGAATTCTCTCCTGCTGCCTTTTAAGAAGTCTCCTCTGGAAGCCCATGCTTGCCGTCAATTATTTATTTCCTGGTTTGTCTCTGTTTACTATGATTTCCATGATGGTGGCGTTAATGTAACGTTGTCACTGGGAGATGAGGAGTTTGTCTCGTGCTCATCTCCCAGTGGTCATCGGAAGGTTCCAGCAGAATTCCTCAGCTTCAGTCTGATTTTATTATCGTTGTAAATTTCTAAGAGTGCCTCAGATCTGTATTTGTGCATGTGTGCGCGTTTCTGCCTGTCTGCTCCTCTCAGTGTGCTCGCTGCTTGTGTAGGGTGCCACCTATGGGTAAGTCTGCGTCTCTGCACGCTGCTTAGTAAATGTCGGCGGTGCACAGGAAGCAGCCGCTATCATTTCTGCCTGAATCCCTAGTCAGAGCATTTAGCAGAGGTGCTCGGGATCTCAGATACAAGGAAAAAATATCTTAAATAGGGAAATCAACTCTTGCATGTATAACATTGTCAGAAAATGCATAATTGCCATAATAATTTACGAAATTTGCATCTAATTTTGATCATTTTTGTTTTAGGGTTTAATTACAATAATTCATTTCGACCATCAAGTTCTGTTGAAGAATAGTAAGATGTAAGAGTAAGATGGTGACGTTTGAGTGTCACTCGTTTGATTATCGGAAAAGGTTGCCTTTTCGTCGTATCTGGCACCATCGTTTGGTCCTGGCTTTCTGCTCTTGGGCCCTAGATGACCTTTTGTTAATTACCGCTCGCCTGCCTTTAATCATCGAGTAGCGCCACTCACAGCAAATGAGGAGTAAATGTATCGATCCGTCCTGCTTGGAGATGCAGGGACCCCGAATGGAATTAAAGGCACGCGCCCCTGCACGCGCCTGCCACCCGCCGTCCCCGCCGCCGCTGGCCACCCTCATATATCTTCCCAGAAAAAATGAAATGAAGTGGCGGTGGGAGGGTTCAGCAGGGGGCGGTCACTCGCGGGGGTCGTCAGCATGACAGCGCCGTGAAATGAGGCCAAATTACGTTGGCTGGATGGAAATGTAAACGTTAAGGTGAACCGTGAGAGCCATTTTGGAACAGCACCTGCCGAATTGTAAAATAGGCCTGCCATTCAATTGCTTTGTTGTGGGCCTTCAAAAATTTCTATATCTGTGTACTGTATATACCGGGCTTCATAGCAAGGCATGTGTATTGGTATAACTGTATTTTATTCATATGTACACTCAGGGCCACTTAATGAGGTATCCTTAAGTACTGCTGTGTAGGACCCCCTTTTTGTCCCTGGAACCATAATGGTTAACAACTTGTATGTCCAGAGATGTCTTTCTGTACACCGCTGTTGTACTGAGCTGTTATTTCTGCACTTGTAGCCTTTCTGTCAGCTTTAACGAGTCTGGCCATTCTCGTCTGGGCTCTCATTAACATTAAATGTTTTCAGAAACAGAACTGCCGCTCGCTGGATGCTTTTTTTGTTTATTGCATAATTTTTTTGTAAACCCTGGACACAGTAGTATGTGGAAATCTACCACGTTGGCCTCAATCACGCCCTGTTTAATATCACTCTCATCACTCCTGCTAGCTGTATAGTTTCTGAACCTTTTGAACTGATTGGCTGTTTGGAGGAGCAGGCTGTTTGCAAGTGTACCTTACAAAGTGGCTGCTGACTGCTTGGTGAACTGTGCATGTAGGTTTTCTATGTAGCAGTTACATAGTGATTCAAATAACAGAAGTTCTCTGGGAGATGCTGGCATATAAAAAAATGTTGCCAGCACTTATATACAGTTTTCGGTGTTGTTCCAGTTGCC
Organism: Brienomyrus brachyistius; assembly: GCF_023856365.1. Lineage (NCBI taxonomy): Eukaryota > Metazoa > Chordata > Actinopteri > Osteoglossiformes > Mormyridae > Brienomyrus > Brienomyrus brachyistius. The sequence goes on along the minus strand of NC_064545.1, from coordinate 1,901,136 downwards.
GTCTTCTCATGGCCTGTCGAGAAACCTGGTTTCTGGGGACGTGGAGGAAGTTGAAGCAGAATGAAGGCAAACATACACATCAGTCTGCTCTCCCTGCACCTCACTGTCATCCGAGACCTGCCCCATAGCGTGTTCTCCCATCTGACCGGCCGTCATGTGATTGGCCTCCAGCCCTATGGTCCCTGGGGCGATAATTCACGCTGCCATTGGCCCTGGACACAATCCTTACCGAATCAGAGTTGTCTCACAACATTATACCTGTTCATTGGTAACAGGTGCGCTCCCCCCAAATTTCTTATCAAATTGCCCGTAGTTGTACATGTGTGACTCGATGGTGTGTGAGTGTGCCCTGTGATGAGTTGGCACCCCATCCTGAGTTGTTTCCTGCCCTGCGCCCATAGCCTCTGAGATAGGCTCCAGACCCCCCAAGACCCTGAATAGGATAAGCGGTTACAGAAAATGGATGAATGGTAACAGATGCATGATTTCAGGTTTTTTTGAACCTGAGCATTTATATTCCCAGCAGACATTTGAGTGTGTAGCAGACTGCATAGTGTGACAGTTTTAATCATCATTTTGGTAGTGGAATAGCCTATTTGCTGTCATATTTACTGCCCTTGTGGTGAATTGGCTTTCTTATGTACATAATTGACGTGGACTTTGATTTCCCTGGGCCTGAACTTCCTTCTTTCCCCTCCGCCATCTGTGTGGTTCGCTGGCCCTTAATGTTGCCATACGAAGGCTCACCTGAGCGGATGCTTACCGTCGCAGTTCTCCCGCAACACCCTCGTGCACTTCGACGGGCAGCGCGCCCGTTCCCCCTCGCTGCTGTGCGGCAATAAATGTACAGGATATTTTTCTGTTGTTGTGCTGTCAATATATCAATAACTTGATGTAAAAAGCTCCGAGTGTGGAAGCATTTTTCCGAAGAACATTCAAGTGCATTTGACAAGAATTAGCTGAGTTGTGTAGTAACCGATAAGAGTTATTGACTGTGCAGTTTACTGTTGAGCAATCAATGCTATCATGTATTTAGCACAATACCTTTAAACAAAGTGATCGGCACAGGGAATTCTGGGAGTAACGGGGGCCAATAAACGGGTCTGACAGGCTGATTTTACTGTCCATTTCCTGTCATCCTTCAGCCCGTTATCCCCTGAGCTGACATTTGTTGTTCTTAATTTCTGTCTGTTGCATATGGATAAACGCCTCAGTGCTGCTGGGGGCCAGGTTCTCCATTCCTCCTGGCAAAAAGTGTAGAAGTATGATGTTTTCAAAGGTGGATGTGTTTGATTTCACATTGCCTGCATAATTTAGTGAGCGGGCTTAGGGGTAGTGACACACGACCATAAGTAAGTGAAGGTAACGACTCGGGGCTGCTCTACTGAATTCAGTCAGGCTGATGGAGCAGAAACATGCCCTACCCTCCGTGTGACATTCAGTGTCATGTACGTGATCTCTCCCAGTCACAGGAAGTCACTGGAGACAAACACATGAGGACCATAAATGGAAAAAATACAGCTGTGAATGAAGCAATATGAATTTCCCTTTAATTATCCTTATTTTAAATATTATTATTATTATTGATGCTGTTCTCATCATCATCATCTTCATTAACAATAATAATAATAATAAGTAGAAAATCATAATTTCGTCCGGAGATGTTTTCCATTAACTATTTATTCACAGAATTATTGCATTAATATAAAAAAAGATATTACTCTTAAAATATTATTTCCGCTTTCACGATTTTATTTTTAAAACAGTCCAGGGAGATGCAGGGAACATGGAAGAACGAAGCTCTCCCAATTTATTTGCTAACCTTTTAAATGCATCAGCACACGTAGTTCATGTGCCTCCCTAAATTAAAAAAAAAAGAAAAACTGCAGCCGTCCCTTTAAGTGTATCGACCAATTCTGATGGAGTACTAATTTACATGTGCTGTTCTCTCCTCCCCCTTCAGGAGAGTTGAGTGAGGATGTGGAGGCGGCTGGTGAGACCGCTGCAGACCAGGAGGACCAAACCAAAGACAGAGAGAGTGGGGGGGAGAAGGAGACCAGCAAAGCACCAGGTAAAGCCCGTCTTTTAGACTTTTAAATCGTGCATTGTGGGAATTACCTTGTTTATATGCATTTCTGAGCTGTACTGGAAAGGGTTTACTTGTGTGTTTCTGCCATATCACTGTTAAACTAGTTAAATGAGAGTTGAGTTGCACATTAACATTTATTTCAACATCCTTGCCATAACATGCCCTGTTTTTCCAAATGGCTGTAAATGTGATCGGGTAAGACCAGCACTGAATATTCACTGGAGGAATAAGGCTGAAAATGTACTGGGTCTGTGGGTTTAATGAGAGCTGGGAAATGTATTTGGGGGCGTGTGAGTTCCCTGCACATGGAGTCTTTACTGGGGGCGGGGGGGGGGGGGGGGTTAAGCAGCATTTAACAGTGACATCCACACTTGGGGAACAGCAGTAATGTCCTGGTGTGCCTCATCAGGGATGAAACTCCATCCTGCTGGCTTAACGGGGGCCTGTGTGACAATAATGTCACATCGCCCTGCCTCGCAGTGTGATACAGCTATGTCTGGCTTCCACCTGCTTGTTGTGCCCCCCCTAGGCGAGGTCATGTGATTCTATCAGCTGTGGGACCAGGGTTCCATGTTGCAGCCAGTTGGGGGCTGCATAGCCAATCACTGATCTCCTAACACCCAACTTCCTCTTCTCCTGGAATTATTTCCAGATTTTTTTTTTTTATTCCTCATTTTGTTTTTTGAGATATTTCCTGTTGGCTCTCCAAGGCCTCTATGCCACAGCACCAGTCCTAAGATGTAGGGAAATTGGATCGCTGCTAAATTACTGGTGGTTATAATTTGGCCAGAGTGTCTCTCCCTGTCATTGGGAGGTAATAACAGGATGACATGATACTTCGGATAGACGTGTGACGAGACTTAGCCCTGCCCTGTTTCACCCTCATTTAGCTGGCTGATACCTGCGCTCTGACTGTTCCTGCAGGTGGCAGTAGCGTGTGGCATCTCCCACACAATGGTCTCCCCTGTCGTTGTTAACAATGGTGTGAGCATTAGAGTCTCTGTGGTTAGATTTTGGTAATGACGAGCCTGTTCAAGTACAGCCCATTTCCTGTCTTCATTATCTGTCGTCTCGTTCCGTGCGCTACCTACGAAAAAACAGAACATGTCCGCTCGCTGCAGGTCCGCTTTGAATCTTTAAAGATAAGAACGGCACACGTGAACCCTTCAATGTGGGAAGTTATTCCGAGCCCACAAAGAGCCTAACATGTCCATCGGACGTTTCTGAGAAATGGCTTCTAACACATCAGAATAACAGACTTTAAAGGGATATAAAATAAGCCGTGTGATTAAAAATTTACTGATACCTGTGCTCGAGCATTAGCATTTTTGCTTCTAAAAAGCAAGCGGTTTAAGGCCTGATGGCAGTCCTCCCCCATCACCGCACGATTGCTAAATAAGTGCCCTTCCACGTCTCTGCAAAGCAAAGGCACGCTTACGTATGAAACATTTACAGGTTCCCAACGCCTTATTAGAGGGACCTAGTTAAAAATAGCGCGTGTGTTTGTTGGCGGGAGAGAGCTGCTGTTTGATGTCTTTGAAAGCCCTCTAGGTGGGGAGGTTGCAGACATGACGGGAACCTGCATCTGGGATCTGAGAGGCGTTTGGTGATACCAGATTAATGGAACGCTGTTTTTTTTCTTCTTTGTTTTACTTTTATGACTCACTGACATCATGGTCATCCAGGGAAACTGCTTATTATATTCTACAGCTGTTAAGTTCCCGAAATCCAAACTGTAGAAACGATATTATGTGAAAGTTGTTTTGCCGAAACCATTTACCTGGAGGGATTTGTTTAAGTTTTGGCTCTAGTGCCAGTGATCAGCTAACTGGCGTAAAGATACTTTAACGAAGGTGCACTCTTCATATTTTTTTTTAACGCTCCTCTTCAGACTGACAGTCACTGGCATTAGCCAAAGCCGCTGGAAGTGCTTTTAATATAACGGACAGTCGGCAGTATTGTGCACAGAGGGATCACATTATCCCACATTTTCACGTGCAGATGCAAACACACATGCACACACACACATGCTCAAGCGAGAGCATAGACACACACACACACACACGGGCTGCTTTGTTTTTAATTATTTGCCGGGAGACAGGGGAGCGAGAGGCTCGAAGAACAATAGCGGGTATCGGCTGTACATTGAAATCATTACTTATTTAAACAATAAATATGTTGGCAGAATCCGCAATTTAGCCACCTTCCCAATAAGCAATCAGGGGGTTGTTTGTAATGCTGGCTATAAAATATTTATAAACAGCCCCGAGCAGTTTTACTCTTACTGTGCCTTTTCTGTGAAGGCAGGGATAGGGAAATGGGGATGGAGAACCAAATCAACATTACGGGGAGAAGAGTATTAATGCTGTCACTGTGTGTGTGTGTGTGTGTGTGTGTGTGTGTGTGTGTGTGTGTGTGTGTGTGTGTGTGCGTGTGTGTGCGTGTGTGTGTGCGTGCATGTGTGTGTTGTGGTGATAGTGTCCTGGGTGCAGAGCGAAAGGTGGGGGCTCAGATGGAAGAGGGCAGATTGTTACACTTTAGCGTGAAGAGGAATAGCCACAATAGGATTTCACATGTTTAACATAAATATATTGGGAGGGCTGGAATGAAATTGGGTGGTGGGGGGCGGTCAACGGTGAGGGTTATGAATAATTCCCCCTCCTTAATTTTCATCACCCTCGCAGACTCTCAAATTACTGAAGCGGCGGAGAGAGGGAGAGAGAGGAAAATGATATTATGGAGCGGGTCATCTGGCTTCTGACAGTACGCTGCACCCAGACAAATTGGTCCGATCTCTTTCTTTATTTATTCATTCATACGGATCTCAGTGATTGCATGTGTGCCGGGGAGCTCTGCGCTGCATCGTACCCGCGTGGGTGAGAAAGGAGAGACAGGGGCCAGGTTAGTGCAGCCACAGGCTTTGTGCAGGGGGAGCCACAGCACCCCCTACAAACAGAACAGAGGAATAGCATGCACTCATGTAACCCTTCCAGTGTCTCCTGTGCAGTAGTTACTTTCTCTATGCTGTTCCTCCATGCCGAGTAACCATAGTGATGAAATTCTTGATAAAACAACCAATGGAATGACTTTAATGGTCTCTCACATTTGAATTTTTTCTTCAATATCAACACTGGATGCTTTTAACTTTTTGTTAGTTCACGCTTTTCATAAGCAGTCATGAAAGCATTTGGCAATGAGTGATGTCGCAACCTCAATTTCCTATCTGTTCATTGTGACATCACCATTACATTTGCATACAATTAGTACCCACACTACACTACAGAGGATTCACACTTGGAAGGGCACCTTAGTTTATTTAGAATCATTCTTATAACAGTTGTTCTGCCATATTTATCATTAAAAAGCTTTTCTTTTAAGTCTGATGTAATATAAATATAACAATAGAATATATACTGTCCAACTTTTTTTCTTTATCATATAATTAATCATCTAGTGGTGCTAAGAGAAGTTGAAAGAGAGATTTGTCACTATTATTCTAGTAACCCCAAGGAGCTGTATTTCTTTGTTAGATCAAAAACCAGCAGTTTTTGCTGCATATGATAGCATTCTTATAGTAAACATTGCCCATTATCTCCTATTAACACTGGGATACTGTCATATCCTTAGGAATTTATCATGTGTAACATCTACATTGTTGTATTTGCTTAAAAATGGGTAACTTCTTTGTTTCCATGACCAAGCCCTTTGCTGCATATAGTGTCAGTCAAAAGTTTGGACACACTTACCCCTAGAAATGTTTATTTGTACTATTTTCTATTTTGGAATAATTAAAACTGTAACATAACGTATATGGAATTATGCACTGACCAGAAAAATATTTACTAAAATAAAGTCATTTGTTTTGGGGGATGGGGGGGGCAACTCTGCAGGTTGGGACTCAGAAGATTGCCAGTTGAAATCCTGTAGTCAGCAGAATGGCGTCCCAATTGGGCCTTAGCAAGGCCCTTAACCCTAACTGAGGGGGGCCTGGCTGACCCCACTGTCTCCTCTATGCCAGTTTCATGAGGTGGCCTCCTGGGATGCTTTTCCAGCTGTCCTGAAGCAGGTCCCACATGTATGCTGAACACTCATTGGCCGCTTTTCCTTTACTGTCTGGTCCAACTCCCCCAAAGCCTGGCATGTCCAAACTTTTGACTGGTACTGTATATGGGTGTGATACGTGGGTTTCCCCCCAAAATAATGACAATGGCTGTATTATGGTACCAGAGGACCTGTGGGGATGGCTCCGATAGCATCCCTCTCCTGCTCAGACCCCCGATCCTCTTCCAGATCCCCCCCCCCCAGGTTGGTGCTGACATCCTGCCCACTGGTTGAGTGATGCAGCTACGCTACAATAGCGAAAGGCAGGTGCCAAATTCCACTTCACTTACCGGACAGAGAAGCACAAAGGACCCCGGTTACGGAAAAGAGCCATGAATTAATAATCATGCCCCTGACCCGCGAGATTCTGCTCTACACCCGAGCGCCGGGGGTTTGATGAAAATCCGACCCACGGTCCTGTCAAAACAGGCCCACGTCTGAAAAGTGGACAGATTGGCTCAGGAGAATTCAGCGACGACATGCTTATTAAATTAATCTCACTGTATGTTCCGGCATGCCGGTAACACCATAGTTCATCACACTGAGTACCAGAAGTGACACTTCGGCCCGGAGTGTAAGATGAACTCTGTTGCCGTTGGATCAAGCTCTGGTGCAAATAAAAGCCATCTGCGGCAGCTCCTTTACAAGCCGGCTTTAAATGATAGCGTGTCCTTCTTAGTCAAGCAAGCTGCTGTGAAACCCTGGGGGGGTGGGGCAACCCCCAGTGCGAGCCCGTGTTTGATACCGGCCCGTCACATGACTCTCGGTCTCCATGTGGAACCCCCTTCGTTCCCTGGTCCATGCGTACTTGTTTTTTTCCCCCTCTAATAACAGAAAAATAGGTGACGGATATTGTGACGTGTGCAACGGCAGGTATATGTCTACTCGGGCCACATGGCACATGTTTAACGGCTCCAAGGAGACCCTGTAAGCTGTATGGGCAGTGTCATAAAGTTAATCTCCCCCTCCCCAGTACTCCAGCATGAGCCTGATTCCTTGGGGGCACGCTGCATGGATTTCAGAAGCTCAGCTGTGCCCCCTGCAGGCAGAGCACAGAAGCAGCATGCCAGCTGCCCCCGGGGAAGCCAGACCGTTCGGCCCTTCAGTGGTCAGCCCCAGGGAGGTTCATTTTTACCCAATGAGCGGCTTTTTGTTTAACATTTCCTTTGTTTATTGGTGGATGTGTTTAATGGGATTGGGTCAGGCTGGACCTAATAAGCTTTTTTTGGCTGACCCCTGTTTCACTGGGAGATCTAGTGGGCTGCTCTAAACGAGTGATGGGGCCCCACGGTTTAATCAGCTCAGCTGTCCTGGCCCTGATTACTACTGACACTTTAATGTCTAAAGCCAGGCCTTGGTCAGTCCACCCTAACCCGCACCCTGCCCCCCCCCCCCCATCCTAAGCCCATGTCTCAGTGCCCCCGCCAGCACTGTACAAATCGAGCCAAATTTAACTCTTTATGGCCTCGTTAAGGACCAGCAAAACACCTTCTTAAGTGTCACATTAAGTCCTTAGTGCTGGCAGCTGGCAAAATGTACCACCCCCCCCACCCCGAGCCCGTCTGTGCCAGCTCCCTGTGGATTAGGCCGCTTTACAAGCCTGGCGCTGCCTGCCCTCTTCACCTCCTTGTCTGTTACACGATTCATTTTGTGGCTCCTGTTTTATTTGGCTGCCCCCCCCCTCCCCCACCGGGCACCGCGCCGATGACGGATTAGTGATGTCTGGCCACAGCTAGCTGTACACGCCTGCTGCTGTGATGGAAACCTGGGCTCTTTGCAGGAGTTTACGCCTTTTAGCATCTTTAGCGATATGTGCGACTCTGACGCTGTTCCGAGCCCCCTCCCCTCTGTGCTGTTCCTGCCTCACTTAGCTGAAGGTGACGTTCATGTCTCATGCTATATTAAGCAGTGGCACTGCCACGGACAGTTAGAGAAGAAGCAGAGGATACAGTCACTCACTACAGTTGTGGCCCAGCCAGGTGTTTTTGGGTAGGACCTTTATAATTCATGAACTAGGATCTGGAGAAACTTCTCCTGTTCAGCACCTCTGCGCAGAGGAGCTTGGTTAGGTCCATGTGACACTTGTGGTGTCGTGTTGGTGGTGCCTCCTACTCGGGCTTGACAGGGAGCCACTGAAGCTGCACCAAGCACCGGCTCCTGTGTGCCGCTCCCTGCCTGGCCCATGGGGACTTCCCGAAGCTCACTTAGCTGCTTAAAAAAATCCCAATTAAGTCCATAGTTCTGCTGTGTAAGCATAAAGGCAGCCGACAGGGATGGGGTTTACCTGGGGGTATCGCGCTATCAGTCAGACCTTCTCCAGGGACCTTAAAATATGTGAGGTTTTATCATTTCCAAACTCAGCTATCACGCTGGACCCCTCCTGTCTGACAGCAACATACATTTCCATAAAGTATTGCATTGACTTCTGGACCCTATAGCAACTAAAACTGCTATTTTGGAACCAATGACCGTCTTAAATGTCCTGTGGTCAGGGACAGTGTGTACTCTTAAGTAAAAATCCTAGTCCTAAATCACCCTCCTAGTTAATTTGCTGTCTTTACTTAAGAGTACACGGTGTGATTGTTTCAGGTCTTTTAAGTAGAAGTTTTCTGCTAATGCATTTAGTCAGTTCACAGATTCAAAGGTTACAGTGTTTGAATGTTATTGTTTCCATTTGTCATTCTGTTTATAACTGCAAACCGAAAATCTGTGGTGCAATTTAGTTTTAATATGTGGTTGAGTTTCTAAGATGAAACAATATTTAGCGAATCATACAATACATACAAAAGAAAAAAAAATAGATTCAACTTTTTTTTTGCTTTGTTATTATAGCAACACCAGTAGAAGTCCGGACAGAAGGAGTGATGTGGATCTCTTTTTTTTAAACCTAGATGCCTTTTAAGATGCTGGCTGCACATTTAACTCCTCCCGCAGCCGTGTGAACCTGTTAGCCTTCTTGATAACACGGCCGTAACTTCAAACATGAACTCTCAGGAGTGGGTAGAACGTGAACCAATTTGATATTGCAAAATGTTTTGACTCTGAATGTGTTCTGGAACTTGATATCCCGGTGATCAGACATCGATGCAGACAGCTGGCGAGGGCTTCTGAGAAGCTCTGGTATTTCTTTGGGTTTCAGGGGAGAAGATGAGGAGACAGTGGGGGGTAAAGGTTTTTTTCAGATCAGCTGATCCTTGGTAAATATGACTACATCCAGTTGAATAGACATTTGAAGGCGCTTCCCTCCCTCTAAAGGATGCTGCTGATTGACTCGTACCCACACTTCTGAGCTTGGGCTCATCTTAGAAGCCTTCTGTCTTTGTTCCCCCTGTGCAACAGCATGCGTCCAGGCAGAAAGGGATCACACGGATTCCCCCGTCTCCTCCAAACGCCCACCCTCCAAGTCGGGAGTGACAGAAGGTCTGCTTTCGTCTAAGTGCCCGAAAACAGCTGAGAAAAGCACTGACGAGCAGGTGAGCTTGGTCATTGGAGGTCTGTGCCTGAAAGACGTCATTGGCTATTTGGTACATATTGGTCTTAGTTTAGAAAGTAATAATGACATATTTCCACTGTACTCTAGCTATTAGAAAATAATCCCCCCCATGACAGTAAAAGAGGTTTACAGATATAATAACAAAATAATTAAATAAGCATTGACGTATAATGTGAGCTCCCTCTCTATCAGACCCAGGTGTACCAGTGTCCCTATTGCAAGTACAGTAATGGCGACCTGAACCGCATGAGGATGCACGTGATGACGCAGCACTCGGTGCAGCCCATGTTCCGCTGCCCGCTCTGCCAGGACATGCTCAACAGCAAGGTCCACCTGCAGCTGCACCTGACGCACCTGCACAGCGTGTCGCCCGACTGCGTGGACAAGCTGATCGCCACGGTAGGGGCGTGGGCATCCCTGGGCAGGCAGTGTCTATGTCCCCATGAAGTCTTCTGGGTCAATCCTTTGTGAGAAAGACATTGCTTAGCTGTAGGTGGTCTTTAAGAGTAGTTGGTTCCACTTCTGGCCTGTCGTTACCTGATAAAGATTCCCTCAATCTTTATCCCCATCTCCTGTTTCATCTGAGATGTTATTTTGGCTAAAGGCTGCCTTGGCCACTGAATCGTTCTGTCTTTTATCATTAAATACGACTCTACCATGTCACTGTGAGCTTGCATTAGTGTAAAAAAGCATATCTTAGTGCCTTGATAATACTTGAGCGTATTGTGGGGATATAATGACGTAGGATGCAGTCAGTTAAAATATAAACAAAGAAATTTGTTTTTTGAAGAAAAGAAATGGTTTTAAGGGATAATTCAGCAGGCAATTTATGAAACAGTTTCATGTTTTCCTGTAATTCTTTCATCACTCTTTTTATATTGCTTGTTATTCACTCCCTAATGGTTCCTCTGTTTCCTCCTGAGAAACTTGTATGATTTTCTTAATTTCACCCTCCAGCTGATCTTTAAAAGGAGCTTTTGCTGTGTTTTTCCTCACGTTAACTGGGTAAGAGAAATGGAGGCCATCTTATGCTCAATTTTGGTCAGTGCAAGAAAGGGTAACTTCATGACTAATCTCACAAGGACAAGTGTCGCTGCTTGTGTGCCGATCAGCCAGAAATCAAATGGCAAACGCATTAAGATGAAACACCGCAGTACTTTTTCTTTATGGAGCTAATGCAACCAAGCTTTGCCAAATAGCAAGAGAGAAGCAGTTAATACAATGTGCAGTCAAACCAGCACCTTTTTTATTCCAAGTGGAAATAAATTGCAAGGTGCACTCTCCCTCCTCGTGTGTCTTGCTGTGAGCCTAATGAATTCTGAAAATGGGTGACTTTTATTTCTTGCAGACTACACGTAAAGATGTACTTTTGACTCCCCTCGCTCACTTGCTCTGTTTCTCTCTCACCCTATCTCTCTCTCTCTCTCTCTCTCCACCGCTTGCTCACTCAATCCTTCCATCTCTCGTTTCCCATTTTCTGTCTGTCTGAGATGGGGGCAATGAAAATAATTGTGCTTCATTAATTCGAGTCTAGCTAGATGATAGCCATTTTGAACTATGTTTGCCAATTAAGTGGTCTAAATTAAATGTGACCTTGGGGTACGCTTGACGCTTGCCTCACTGCTTAATGAAGCGGTTGTCTAGAAACAGTCTACTTTGTGATGTAAATCACTGACATTTTGGCTTTTGTCTCACTTTGTGCCAGTTGCATGTATTTCTCCTTTTTCGGTAGCAGTAGAATGAAATGGGGGAAAATGGAGAAAAATTATTAGATTTCCTTCCCATCCACATGTGCTATAATTACACAATTAGACAAATCACATCTTGACTGTTCCACTGAACACTCACATTCTGAAAAATGGTATTACTGCAATAAATGGTTTCTGCCCTAAGAGAAGAGAAAGCCGTGTGTCAGAGGCTGTGTACTGTCAGTATGGTCACAGGTCTGTGTGTGGTCAGTACTGTTGCATGTCTGTGTTGGGATTGTATAGTGAGATCTTATCTTAACCATGCAGTGAGCAAGGGAATGATGAAAACCAAGCTCACAACACAAATCAGGATGTTATGTTCATAAATATACAGGCACCTCCCCCAACCCCAATGGTCATAACCAGGATAAGCAGTTAAAAGATGGATGCTGTATGGACTGATGATTCATGAGAAACAGATATTTTTCTATTGATTTCTTTATTTATTAGGATTTGCTTATTTACTGACAAATATTTTTGAAATTGTTATGCTGAACAATTATTTTGCTATGGTATTTTACTTGGAGATGTATAAGAGAGAGACATTGATTTTGTTTCTGCTAGCAACGCATCTCAAAAGAGAAGATCAGGGAATTGAAATTCAGGGCAGGGACTGAGCTGATTGTTCTGGTGTGGGGAGGGGGAACGGGTAATAGACTAAAACCAATTCTTCCAGTCAGGATCACTGATTGTTATGGACATTGATTCTGGTATATTTCTAATCTTTTTTATAGTAGTTTCCTTTAATGATTTCAGTTAATATGTGTATCATAAATAATAAAATCATAGGTAAATCCTGGAATTTGTGTCTATAGAAGCTTCCTTTCTGATTACTGGTATATATAGAGTTGATTTACCGATAATCACAATGTAGGAGATCGACCCGCTCCAGAATACCTGTAAAGTGTCTTTGTTATGAACCGGCACTATACCTTGTCTAACTGTGTTCTTAATGCTGGGATGGTAAATGACAAATGTGTCATGTTTGATTTTCCAGGTGACACCATCTGAGGTGCTGCCAGAAAGTATGCTAATGCCAGTTCCAGGCCCAGAGAGAGATGGACAAACCGCCTCGCAGAATATAAGCAACTCTGGTTTGGAGGACATAAAGAAACAGACAGGTTTGTTTCCACAGCCGAATTTGTCAGTGTCAAATTTACCAATTATTTGTAAAATAGCTCAGCAACTTCTTGACCTGACAGATCAACATAGATAGACTTCTTACATTTTCTGGCTATTAATTAGTTTCTCCTGCCACATTCTCTAAGAAAATGCTACGATATGTGAATTTATGACCTCCAATCTGAAACAAAATGTCATTAGTAGGTTTTGCATTCTGTTGTTCAAGTGAAATTAATAGGTATCCGTTTTTGGTCTTTAGCAGAAGCATTGGAGGCAGAGTCTGAGAAACGGCACCTACAGCTGACAGACATAGCTGAGGCCCACAAATCAACTTTGGAAGAACAGTCAACAAAGGAAGATACTGCTGGTTTCTTATGCTGGAAAAAAGGCTGTAGCCAGGTCTTCAAGTCATCCAGCGCCCTCCAGGTGCACTTTGGTGAAGTTCACAACAAGAGGCCGCAGTTACCAGTTTCAGAACGACATGTGTACAAATACCGTTGCAACCAGTGCAGCTTGGCCTTCAAAACTGTGGAGAAGCTGCAGCTGCATTCGCAGTACCATGTCATCCGGGCTGCCACCATGTGCTCTCTTTGCCAGCGCAGTTTCAGGACCTTGCAGGCCTTGAAGAAGCACCTGGAAACTAGTCACTTGGAGCTAAGTGATGCTGACATACAGCAGCTCTACGGAGGTTTACTGATGAATGGAGATCTCATGGTCATTGGAGATATGTCACTGGGGGAGGACCAGGGAGCTCTAGGGGAGGATGACAAAGAAGGAGAGGAAAGTGAACCAGATGAAAAGCAAAGCCCAACTGGCAGTGATTCTGGCTCAATCCAAGAAGATGCCGGATCAGAACCTAAACGTGCCTTGCCGTTCAGGAAAGGCCCAAATTTTACCATGGAGAAATTCCTGGATCCATCCCGGCCATTTAAATGCACAGTTTGTAAGGAGTCCTTTACTCAAAAGAATATACTTCTGGTCCATTATAACTCTGTCTCACACCTGCACAAGGTAAAACGCGCCTTGCAGGAGTCCAGTGCTGGCCAGACTGAGCTCACCAATAGTCCAGACAACAAACCTTTTAAGTGTAGCACATGCAATGTGGCTTACAGCCAGAGTTCCACTCTGGAGATTCACATGCGTTCTGTCCTTCATCAGACAAAAGCCCGTGCAGCCAAACTTGAGGCAGCTGGTGGCAGCAGTTGTTCAGTTAGTTCCGTGAGTGGTAATGGGTCAGGATCTTCAATTGGCATTTCAAATTCCAATCCCAACTCAACTGCAACCTCAACAGCCACAAGCAGCAACAGTAGTTCCACCTCCGGTGTTCAAACTGTGCAAAGCATTCTCAGTGGAAATCACATGAACCAGACACACAGCACTGAAAGCCCTGGAAATGCCTCGGTTCCTTCTAACCCCCGTCCTCCTGAAAACTCCGATAGCAAAAAAAAGAAATTTGCAGATATGCTATCTTCAAGGGGACAACAACAGCACTTGCAGCACCAACAGCTCGCCCAGGCACAGGCTCAGGCCCAGCTCCAGCAAGAGCTCCAACAACAAGCTGCTCTTATTCAGTCTCAGCTTTTCAACCCAGCACTTCTGCAGCACTTCCCCATGGCGACAGAGGCCCTTCTTCCATTACAACAGCAGCAGCTTCTATTTCCTTTCTACATCCCTGGAGCGGAGTTCCAGCTAAATCCAGAGATGAATCTCAACAGTTCTGCACTTAGTCTTGCCAGTGCATCTGCTAATTCTCTACTGGAGGACCTGAAGAATTCTGCTCAGCAGGTGCAACAGAGTTGCTTGCAGCAGCAGCTTATGCACCACCATCTCCAACAGCAGCACCAACCCCAGGTTCATTCACAGGCTACGAGCCAAATGGCTTTGCTTCAGCAGAATGCATCACTTCTTCACCAAAGTGAGAAGAAACCTAAGTCATTTCTTGAGAAAGATTGTGATGGTCAGAAGGAGAAAGAACTGAATGAAAAAGGGGAGGATCACTCCTCTAAGGATAGCCATGAGAATACAAAATCAAAAGACAAGAAAGATCAGGCCATGGTGAGTGGGAACCCTGATCCTAACTTTCTTCCACCTAGAATTGCATCAGATGCTCGTGGAAATGCTACCAAGGCCTTATTGGAGAACTTTGGGTTTGAGCTGGTGATCCAGTATAATGAAAATAAGCAGAAAGTACAAAAGAAATCATCAGGATCTGGGCATGTTGGGTGCAATGGGCCAATAGGAGTCACTAGAGTAGTGGATCCAGTTGAGGGACTTGAAAAGCTTGAATGTGAAGCCTGTGGCAAACTCTTTTCAAACATCTTGATTCTTAAGAGCCACCAAGAGCACATACATCAAGCATTTTTCCCATTTCACTCACTGGAAAGATTTGCAAAAGAATACAGAGATCAGTATGACAAGTTATATCCTCTGAGACCACAAACACCTGAGGCTGTCCCACCACCTGCTCCACCACCTTTGCCTCCACCTCCTCCACCCCCACCTCAGCGTGCTTCAACTCCAAATATTCCAGTCTCAGCACCTTCTCTTACACCTCCTGCAATTCCGGCTCCACAGCCCCCAGTTTCAATGACTCAGATCCCTATGCCCATGGACCTGCCCATCTTTCCTCCTATTATGATGCAGTCTATGTCTCTCCAGTCTATTCCTACACAAGTTCCTGCTCATCTGCCTTCTGTGGAACCTAGTTTAGCTTCTGATCTGGCACAGCTGTACCAGCAGCAGCTCACCCCAGCTATGCTACAGCAACAACAGCAGAACAAAAGACCACGGACACGCATTACAGATGATCAGTTGAGGGTCTTGCGGCAGTACTTTGACATAAACAACTCTCCAAATGAAGATCAGGTTAAAGAGATGGCAGATAAGTCTGGTCTCCCTCAAAAGGTTATTAAGCACTGGTTTCGCAACACACTTTTCAAGGAGCGCCAACGCAACAAGGATTCACCGTATAACTTCAATAATCCACCCATTACCACACTGGAGGATACCAAAGTTGATTCCAAGCCACCGTCCCCTGAACCACAGAGATATGACTACTATGGAAGCAAGCGATCTTCAAGAACAAGGTTTACTGATTATCAACTAAGGGTGCTACAAGATTTTTTTGACACAAATGCCTACCCAAAAGATGATGAATTTGAGCAGCTCTCCAACCTGCTGAATTTGCCTACTCGAGTTATTGTTGTATGGTTCCAAAATGCTCGTCAGAAAGCTCGTAAAAACTATGAGAACCAGGGAGAGGGAGCCAAAGAGGGGGAGCGACGGGAGCTGTCTAATGACCGGTATATCCGCACTACAAACCTAAACTACCAGTGCAAGAAGTGCAGTCTGGTCTTCCAGCGCATATTTGATCTCATCAAACATCAGAAGAAGTTATGTTACAAAGACGAAGATGATGAAGGACTATATGACAGCCAGAATGAGGATTCTGTGGATTTTTCAAATGAATGCTACACCTTAGCTGGGCCCTCCTCTTCTAGCCTCTGCCCCTTTTCTTCTTCTACAGCATTTTCCCATAATACATCTTCTGAAAAAGATGAAGCCTCACCCAGTCATGTATCACACTCTTTTGGGGAGAAGTCTAAACAGTCAGGTGACACCTCAGAGCCCCGAGACGACCAGAGGCCTATAAAGCAGGAAAGTCTGCAGCAACCGCAGTCTGAAACACAGCTACAAAGGCTTCCGCGGGACGAGCAGACACAGGCATCCCCAAAGACTCAAACACTTCTGTCTCCCACATCCCAGCAAAAACAGCAGACTAGTCCATCTGTATCCCAGACTAGTCCGGCCCCTTTGCAAAGCTCTCACATGATTCTTAACCCAGTCCTGCCCTCCGCCTCACAACAGCAACCCCAGCAACTAACTCAGCAAATTGTCCCTTACCATTGTGAGCAGTGCAAGCTTGGTTTCCCCTCATTTGATCATTGGCAGGAGCACCAGCAGCTTCACTTCCTGACAGTGCAGAATCAGTTCATTCATCCCCAGTTCTTGGATCGTACCATGGACATGCCCTTTATGTTATTTGACCCCAGTAATCCCCTGTTAGCTAGCCAGCTTTTTTCTGGAGCTATGCCACAGATATCTGCAAGTTCTACGAATTCACCCACAACACCACCCTCAACTTTGAATTCCCTGAAGAGGAAACTGGAGGAGAAACCAGGCATCAGTCCTGCGGAGAATGACAGTGCAAATAGTGGAGAAGAGCCACAGAGAGATAAGCGACTCAGAACAACCATCACTCCAGAGCAGCTTGAGATTCTTTATCAAAAATACTTACTGGACTCCAACCCAACTCGCAAGATGTTGGACCATATTGCCCATGAAGTTGGCCTCAAGAAAAGGGTTGTCCAAGTGTGGTTCCAGAACACTAGAGCCAGGGAGAGGAAAGGACAGTTTCGGGCTGTGGGGCCTGCACAAGCACATCGTCGCTGTCCCTTTTGTCGTGCTCTGTTCAAAGCTAAAACAGCCCTTGAGGCCCATATTAGATCACGCCATTGGCATGAAGCTAAGCGTGCTGGTTACAGTCTGGCTTTGGCTAGCATGCTCCCCGATCAAGAAGGGAAATTGGATCCTCTTGACATATCCAGCTTTTCACAGCATATTTCCTCGAATAATGATGGACATTGTTCATTATCACCAGTCAGCAAAAGCATGGATTTATCACCACATGCCCTGCTCAGTCCTGGGGCAATCAAGGTAGAGGGAATAGAAGACTTTGAAAGCCCAACTATGTCCTCTGTCAATTTAACTTTTGATCAGAACAAACTGGACAATGATGACTGTTCATCAGTGAACACAGCAATCACTGACACAACCACCGGTGATGAGGCTATTGCTGACAATGATAGTTCAGATGCCAAGCATGGTCACTGCAGCAATGACTTCCTATCTAAATCTGGGGGTGCAGTGCCCTCCCTTGAGAATGATGACCAGATGTCTTCTGAGTTAGTGAGCCCTGCAACAAGTTCTTACGCTAAGGACTTTGAAAATGAGACCATAGTGGACTATAGTGAGACTTCAAGTTTGGCAGATCCTTGCTCACCAAGTCCGGGAGCGTCTGGAAGCAGGAGTATTGACAGTGGAGATCGGCCGGGCCAAAAGCGCTTCCGTACCCAAATGACTAATCTCCAGCTGAAGTTGCTCAAGTCTTGTTTTAACGATTACAGAACCCCCACTATGCTGGAGTGTGAGGTACTTGGCAATGATATTGGACTTCCAAAGAGAGTGGTTCAGGTCTGGTTCCAGAATGCCCGTGCTAAGGAAAAGAAAGCCAAGCTCAGTATGGCTAAGCACTTTGGAATCAACCAGACAGCTTATGAGGGACCCAAAACAGAATGCACTCTGTGTGGTGTGAAGTACAGTGCTCGGACCTCGGTTCGGGACCACATCTTTTCTCAACAGCACATTTCTAAGGTGAAAGAAACTATTGGGAACCAACTAGATAAGGAAAAGGAGTACTTTGACCCTGCAACTGTTCGCCAGTTGATGGCTCAGCAGGAAATTGATCGCATTAAGAAAGCTAACGAAGTCCTAGGACTGGCACAGCAGCAAGCCATGCAACAGCCAGGGATGTTTGACAACCCTGCTCTGCAGGCACTGAACCTTTCGTCCGCCTACCCCACCCTACAGGGCATCCCACCTGTCCTGCTGCCAGGGGTAGGCAACCCTTCTTTACCAGGGTTTACGTCATCAAACACAGGTATGTCATCTTACATCATGGCAGCAAGAGCAGATGGATAAGAAAATCTGCTTGTGATGTGTTCCAGTATATACTTAAATATATTTTATGTCTTTTATCATGTACATACCACTGTAATTTCCATTTAAAGTGCTAGATTGCTGGATAATAAAAGAATACAGATGCTCCTTGCTTTATGATGGTGTGGCCTACGATATTTCGACTTTATTATGGTGCGATAGTCATCCACGCTCAGTCATCAGAACAAGCTTTTAATTTCGATCTGTTCCTGGGCTAGCAATATGCTGTACAGTACTTTCTACTGGTGCCAGCCGATGGCAGCATATACGCAGCCACACTCCAGTCCCTGTAGCATTAGCATAAACATCTCATACAGTGTTTAGCAACATATCATATAGTTACTTGTTCATTTATCATATCATATTCGGCTTACGATATTTTCAACTTCCGATGGATTAACTGCAAAATAACCCCATCTTAACTTGAGAAGCATCTGTATAATAAATAATTTATTCAAAGAAGTACAGACTGATCTGTAAATAATCATTTATATTTTGCCTCATTTTGCCTTTCAGCTTTAACACCTCCAAAGCCACCAAATCTAAATATGCCTGGTAGCAGTGTCCCCTCTCTTAGCCTTCCCACATCTGGATTGCCCAACAAGCCACCCACCTCTTCATCCTTAGCTTCACCCAGCCTAGTGCAAACAAGCAACTCCACTTCACAGTCTACCCCCACCACTACCTCCACAGCAATGCAGTTAGGCCCACGGCCTGAAGCCCCTAGCCCCGAGAGGCTAAGGGAGAAAGAGAAGCCCAAGGATAAGTCAGAGAAACTGTCCACTCCATCCTCAACTGGGGTCACGTCAGCACCCTCCACCTCTGCTGCCAATTCCAAGAAAGATAAGGCAGATACTGCTGTTCTTGCCACCTCTATGCTAACACCTGGCATGGAGTATGTAGTCGACCCAGCCCAGCTTCAGGCCCTGCAGGCTGCCCTTGGCTCAGACCCCACAGCTTTATTAACCAGTCAGTTTCTGCCCTATTTCATGCCTGGCTTTTCTCCGTACTACAGTCCGCAGATCCCCGGGGCTCTCCAGGGAGGCTACCTGCAGCCAATGTACAGTATGGAGAGCCTGTTTCCCTACAACCCAGCTTTGTCTCAAGCTTTAATGGGGCTATCCCCAGGATCCCTGCTCCAGCATTACCAGCAATATCAGCAAAGCCTGCAGGAGGCGCTACAGCAGCAGCAGCAACGCCAACTTCAGCAGCAACAGAAGCAGCAGCAGCAGCAGCAAGTCCAGCTTCCCAAAGCGAGCCAAACCCCGACTTCCCATCAACCCCCAGGCACTCCAGACCGCAAAGAATCTGCCAAAAATGGAGTGAAAGGTGAGGAGCAGAAAGGCATTCCATCCAGTGAGGCCTCCTCTTCCTCTCACAAGAACCTCTTGTCTGAGCAGCGAAAAGTGAACAGCAAAGGTGTGGATCCTTTTCTTGAGCAGTACATCGTCCCCAAGGTGCCGTGCCGGTTGGCGTGCCGTAAGTGTCAAGCTGTCTTTACCAAGGAGGAGGTGGCCATTGGCCATCTGAAATCCATTTGCTTTTTTGGTCAGTCTGTGTCAAATCCGCAAGAGCTGCTACTTCGGGTTCCCAGTGGCGGGAATGCAGGGGATGGCAGTCTGTATGACTGTTTAGTCTGCAACACCACCTTGGATGGGGACAAAGCGCTAAGTCAACACCTAGAGTCAGCCTTGCACAAACACAGAACAATCAAGCGAACAGCCCGAAATGCCAAAGAGCACGCTATTAGTCTATTACCTCACTCTTCAGCCTGCTTCCTCGATCCTGACACCGCATCTACCTCGCAGTCTGCCACCCTCTCTAACAACAGCCCCTCTCCCCTGCCAGTGACATCAGCTACCATGCCATCCTCCTCTATGTCTTCATCCTCATGTCCTTCCTCCACTACAGCCGCCTCCCCACACACTGCTGCTGGCAAACCTTGGGCCCAGGCGCCTTCCTCCAGAGCTTTAGCTGGAAAGCCCAATTCCGCATCCTCTTTGAATGCTTCTCCGTTTCCTCCAGGCTCCTCACCGTCAACGGTTACCTCAAGTTCATTGAGCACCTCAGGGGTTCAGACCTCGATACCAACAGACGTCTTTACTGATGAATCTGACTCTGAGAGTAGTCAGAGGTCAGCAGGCAGGATGGGCCACCTGGCTGAAGACGCCCAGCAGGCCAGCTGTCTCAAAGACAATAGTTGTAATTCTAATCTTGCTAGTGTATGAGCAGACCCCCCTTCAGATTGTAAACAAGCTTTCAGCAATGGACAATGTTTAAGAAAAAACAAACATGTTACAAAAATACAAAACAGTTTTGGAGGACAAGAAGTGTAAAGACTAACTGCAATTCCAAAGCTTGTAACCAAAAATTAAATGTTAGTGGATTGTTTTCCCATATTAATATGCTGGTATTCGTTTATTTCAACTGAAATATATATGTATATATAATGAAGAAAGTTTACTACGGTTGAGTTCTGAATGCGGATAATGGGATTCTGTACAGCAATGGACTGCCTCAAATGTTGAAATAGCCCCTTCTTCTGTTCTGCAAATGATGAGTTAAGAAGTCACCCTGTATTAGCTGCAGGACGGTAACAAACAGCCAGTATGTACTGTATGGGAGAATAATCTTACAGTTTCTTGCTATATAAGTGTTCAAATACCAATGGCTTGCTAAAATTAATAATGTAATGTCTGTTTTATTCTCAGGTCAACAGATCACAACTTTTTTTTTTTTTTTTTTTTTTTTTTTTTTACAGAAAATTCTTTTATACTTACGTTCCTAACAGAAAAATGTTTGTTTTATTGCACCATTAATTTATGAGACAGAAAGTATTATGATTTGTAACAATAATATTCGACATCATCTGCCAACTCAAAATTATCTACTGAACAAAGTGTCTCAACGGATGAAATTAGTGCTCCCGTCAAAAAAGCATTGCATACTTGATGGGTGTGTGTGTGTATGGGTGTGTGTGTGTGTGTATGGCGGGGGGTGGGGGGGGGGTAATTAAAAAAAAATTCTGTATTTATGATAGCTATGAAAATTTTTGGTGGTAGATTGTTGCATTGGAAATGATCTTAAACAGTAATGATAGACTGGAAAAAATCCTTGTGTACCTTTTGTATTGTCCACTGTAAAGGACCTTCATTTGATGTTGTCCTGGTCATTGCAAGAGCGGTGACTGATGCTGAAGTATACCTTATTTCTGTCTTTTGTGCTTGTCCCTTGGATTCCTGGATTTCATCTGCCCAACTGCCACCTCTTCACCTGATGTTTGGTGGTGTGGTGTTTTTGTTTTGCTTTGTTTTTTTGTCAATCATATTGCTGACACAAAATGGAGAATACTTCTGGGTTTGTTGAAAAGGTGTTCATTATCCGTGCTACATTTGTGCAACTTAATGCCGTCCGTTCCTTCCTCTCCATCCCCCTTTACTCCTCGCGTTTGTAGATTTCAGAGTGAGTCGCGACTTCTCTTATACTACAAACCAGATTTTTCCTTCTTTGTGTGGTGTGGCTGCAGTCTGTTTCTGGTTTATTCTCTTTTGAGCTTGACATAGATGAGAAATTAAAGAATAATAATACTATTAATAATTCTCACGCTTTAAAACAAAATGGAAATCCAAAGACAAAATACTTTCACCATTGGTGCATAGAGGTGAGCAAAGCTTCTTTATTCTTTAGAATTTGTGGCTGTTTTAACACAATGGTTTTAAAATAAAGGAGTATGAGTCAGAGCTGTTTTTTGCTTCTTTGCAAGAAGACAGGTGGCTTTAAACAAACATGAAAACCAAAAACCTAAAGGACTCCTGTCCTTCTATTGTGGAGTAGCACCATGACAGAGCCATTGCAGTTTGTAAGATAGACAAAGCTCTTTGTTTAACTTGTCACACACAAAAAAATATTTTTTTTAAGAAAAATGTATAAGGTCTGGTCTTTGAGGACAGTTTTGCTGCTAATGTAGTTTTGGGGGGAAATACTTAGATGCATGCTCCTTTTGCTTTTTGGCTAAGCTTTAACAAACACAGACACAATAAACCCATTTTCTCCTACTCTCCTGTAACTTCTTTCATCTTGTTGTAAAAAACGGAACTTTGAAGACTGTGAATATGTGTTCCAAAGGACAGTTTGGCAGTTTGTTTTTTTCCTTTGTTCTTTTTTTGGTTTTAAAGAATACCAACGTTGAAAGCCAATGATCTGTAATGTTTGTACAGAACAGTGCATTCCAAAATTCTGTGTTGGATCGTTTGTACATTTTTTATTTTATTTTTTTTTAAAGCAAGGACTGACTTTTTTTTGACAAAGCTAGCTGTTGTGTAAATGTGTATTCTATGGTTGCAAAGATAAAGAACCAATTCCCTCATGTGTAGCTCTGGTGTGGAGACTTACAATAAGAGAATCTCTAGAACCACGGAGGTTTATGTAACTTGAAAAAAAAGAAAATATTAAGTAATAATGACCACCAAAAATTCTGTACATAGCGCACATTGGGTACTGGATCTCTTTGTCATCTCACAGGTTTTGTCTCATGTTTCTTTTCTAAAGGAAGTAAGTGTTGTTTTACAGATAAATATAAGGGTAGTTGTTTCCCTGGAGAAATTCCAGGGGTCATTCCAAGGGTCAGCAGGGGCTAAGCGTTTATACCAAATCATGCACAACCTTTCAATAACAGATTCTAAGGGGGTATATTCATCCCAAAGCATTAAACTAAAGGAAAAGCAAGTTTGTTTGAGGTATGTCCATGCATTAATGTCCAAAGACGTCTGCACCTACCGACTGCAGTCCAAATTGTTATGCTTGATTAATACCCCAATATATTCCATCCTCCAGTAGAAAAGAGAGATTTGTTAAAAGGTATTCTAGGGAAGTTCTGCATAATTGGTTTTTGGCCACGTTTGACAGATATTGAGGCATTACACCAATGTGATTTAACATTTATATTTCCATCCACCACACACACTCATACACATATATATAGTTGGATTAATGCTTGACACTCCTCTTAAGTACCCCCAAAAGTATTGCTTTTATGTTATAATACTTTAATGAATTTTAATACTGTACAGTTTACTCTTGAATGCATTGCTTTAATTTAGTAATAATTCAGTTGATAAAAAGGGTCAGTTTTTCATTATTCACATTACTGTATGTTTTTTTTGTATATTTTTCTGCTTAATATAAATTAACATTTTAACTTGTGCTTTAAATTTTAACTTTATACTAAGACCTGGCCACTTTAATCTTTTTGTTTGTGTTTATTGAAATTGTTGGACCTTTGTTTCAAAACTATTTTATATTTGGGTCTCTGTGTTGCATCAGATTAATCCAGCATGGTGTGTGTGTGTGTGTGCGTGCGTGTGTGCGTGTGTGCGTGTGTGTGTGTGTGTGTGTGTGTGTGTGTGTGATTTGTTAAAAACCAGCATCAGTCTACGTTTTTGTTTTGACACTCAATGTACTGAACTGTAAAGCTGGAAATGAAAATAAAATTAATGATAATGATAAAGGTGAGGAGATCTGTATTACAGCACTGAGGAGTTTTTGCTTTGATTAAATTTATGAATGTGGCCAAAGCATTATGCAGTTCCTTTTCTTTTTCTTTTCTTTTTTTAAATAATGGTCCCCCCCATAATTGTGTATCCTATTATGGAACAAAAGACAACAGCTGATACCTTTTCAAAGAGCTGTCAGCTGATATTGGCATGCTTGAGGATCATGGAAATTTTACAAAAGAAATGAAAACAATGTATACAGGGTGTACAATGTATACTGGTATAGAGATGTCAATATTTAAAACAAGACATCCATTTTCAAATACAATTGTAAAAACTGAGAAACCCCTGGGAAAATTTTGGAAAATGTTGAAAGCTACTGGATGCTGCAGAATGGGCATGGATATGGGTTCTGCATGTACTAGTGGTTATGGTACTGGGTTGTTAATTAACTGATAACTCAGAAGGGAAAGACTCTGGAAAAAGCAGAAAAATTGGGAAGGTGGACTGGAGAGATGAACTATAACTGTGCCTGAAAGGTTCTGCATCCGTCCTGCATCCGTCCTGCATCCGCACTCCAAGCAGGAGTCCACACTGTGCTTGCCCCTTTACATTCGCAGATAGGGTCTCCCTGTAAGACAGCCAATGGCCAGCCTGCTCACAAAATCGGCAAGTTCATGCACACCTGCAGAAATGGCTCAGAAGGTGGGTGTCTAACCTACTCTCATCCTTTATGAAGCGGTTATTAAAAAGCAAGGCAACCAAAATGAGTAACCAAATGAACCTTCTGCTCCATGTCAGAGACGAACTGTCCGGGGAGCTCTGGGTTGTGCTACTACCACAAACTTTAAATGCAGTTTATTTTCTTTTTTCTTTTCGTTTTTGGTGTTCTTTCATTTGTTCTCCCGGCCTCGCAAAGATGGCATTCTGGCTTTGGTTAGCCCACCTGGGGGTAGAAATACAGCCTTGCAATGTACAAAAAAGAGCAAGTTAAACCAAAAATGTTGTTCTTGATGTCTTTTCTATACTGTAGTCTTGTTAGCTTTTTTGTTACTGTAATTATATGATACAAATTTCCAGACTGTACCAAATGACATGGAGACTGACGTACAAAAACCACGTGGAACTTCAGACTTTTAATGAAAATACTTTTGTCACAAAAGCCTCGTTGTCCTAGTTAAGTTGATTGTAGATGGTAATTGAATATACTACTTTGAAAATATTTCATCAAGTATGTTTCTTGCTCATTGTGATACATTAAAAATTTATGAGCAAAAAAAAAAAATCATTGTGTCCCAGGATATTTTTTTAATGTTTGGATGAGGTTACTGTTATAGATGTGTATAGTCTATATAGTATAATTAAAACTGTTAAGGAGAATGTTATATTATTGTGGTTTGTTTTGAGTGGAGAAAAGCTGTGTGTTAAAAAGTAGTAGGTAAATGGCAGGTTAGGAACATATTATTTATTATTAATTAAGATGCAGAGGCATAGGATCCTTGAGGGACATGTGCCCCCAATATTTAATTTAGCTTCATTAATCACCCCAATAAAACAGGCCATTATAGTTCAATTACTAAAATGCATCCCCCCCCCCATAATTTCATACTCTCATCTACATGGTTAAGAATAGCCATCATGCAGGTTGATCGATGGATCTATCTATCTGAATATTTCTCTATTTATGTATTTAGAATATTTGAGATCTGAGGTTAAGTGTGTGTATGTGGATTATGTTTATATCACATGGTGGGCACCCAATGTCCACCACAATGTAATAAAAACCTGTTAATTTGACATTGTGGGAACCATTTTTCAGGTCCCCACAAAGATCTGTGAATGCAGTCAAAAAACTAAAAAGACCAAAAGTCTCATATACAGTTTGGTTACTTATGGTTAAGGTTAGGTCTGGGTCGAGGTTGGGATTAGAGTTTTCTCCTTAGAAATGAATGGAGAGTCCCCACAAAGATATAATTTCAAACATGTGTGCGTGGTTTTCAGTCGTGTGCCTTGAGGACACAGCAACACACTAGTTGCCGTTATATCCCATATGTACTGTAATGCCAGCATGTCCTATAAAACTACTTCACATATTGTTGTCTGCGGACACATTTCTAAAATTCATCCACCAAACTTATTTCTCTGTATACAGCTAAGTTTAACAAAGGATTTACTTTATAAAAATGGATTCAACACATCAATTTTACCATTTAGCTTAACTGGTTATGTAAGGGTCATTGTGGTATGGAGGTGGGTAATCCTTCGACAACACAGTTACATACGGTTTTAGTGGCAGATTGCCCCGAAGAAGCAGGTATTTGGATTTTAGAAGGAAACCCGACCATCTGGGCAAGATAAAGTGGAAATTCATACCTGAAGCCACCTGAGGAATCAGGCTTTTATCGACGATTAGTAAGTACTGTGCCTTTTTAAATTCACATTCATCACGTACTAAAGTATCTCTGTGTACATGAGATTGAAAAATGTGCCAGAGTTCATTCTGCACAGAACAAAACAACAAAGCATTCCCGGAAAAAAAGGAAAACATCCCTTTCATTGGATGATGCTGCTATTCTTTCTGTGCTGAAGTCAGGAAGTCGACAGGTTTGATGAAGCATTCTGTGCTCATTGACATTTGACCTTTAGTCAGAGAATTTCTCATTTTTAAATTTGAATTGTTCTTATTCTATTAGAGAGAGAGAGAGAAAGAGAGTAAAGAAAATGTAACATCCCTGTGACCTGAGATGGGACAAATTTACTTTTTGTAATAATTTCCTTTCAAATTATGATATGATCAACTCTGTAAATTGAGTGAAAGATAATGACTCCAGATGACTTTTCCACATTTTATTTTTTCTTAGAAACGTTGAAAAGATTCAAAAGGATAAAATCAAAATCTTCATTAGCCTTTAGAACAGATTAGCAGTATAATTAATCTGTAGTTTAGGAAAGTAATTCTTTTTGACATTTGAGTGGGAGCATACGAAGATAGGAAGACGTTTGCTGGGGGAAAATGTTTATGGATCTAAAAATGTTTTTTTTTAGGCTTGAGGCAAATCCATGCCAAAGCAGATGCAAAGAAACGGTGGCTTTGTTCATCTTAGTGGAAGTGCTTCTCTTTCCCATGACCACAGTACAGGAAAAACTTTTGCTTTTGCACTGGGAAGCACATTGGACTAGATGCGGTGCCTCCCCCATTTTCTTCCTGCCGTAAATGGGGGCCACATGGATGTGAACGAGGAGGCAGATATGATGGGCACTCTGAGCCAATTAACACGCGAAGGCACATCCCACATGAATTAAGATCACCCTAATCGGATCAGAGGAGAACTCCAAGCCGCTTCCTACCCACTTTGTAGCAGATGGCACCCGAACTCAGGCTTTGCTTTGTGCCACCCAGGCCTAAGTCACGGGGTGTGAAATTGGTTTAGCCTCTGAGTGTGACGCTTGCCTTCAGCAAAGGGAGCTTGTCTCTTTAGCTTTGCTGGCCTGGAGGTGAGGGCCGTACCTTGGTGGTTATTGTCGCGGTGCCCTTGCTCGATCTGATAAGCTGCGCTCAGAGAGGGGCTCTTCAGAACCACACCTCCAGGCCTTAGATATCGCCTCCTCACACTCTCCTTGATCGCCACTCTCGCTGCCTCGCCTCCGTGTGTTAATGCTCTTCTAAAGGCTTTTCATATAAACTATTGCTTGTTTTTTTTCTTACCATTCTGGGCCACACTGACCAAGGCCCTCCTTCTGTCGCTCTGACCTCGTTTATACCGAAACGAATCAAATTAGCATCAGCTCCAAAGGGAACCCTGCCCCAATGGCTGTAACGTGACGATAAGTAAACGGAACAGCACTGAAATCATCTGTCAAGTTGCAGCAGCTGTCAACACATGCAGATGTAAACAAATCCTCCTGTTTTAAAGAACTGAGATTTACTGGTTACCACTGACAAACTCAGAAAGACAAATACTAAATAATGTCGATGGGGAGTGTTTACACTACAGCAGGTATATCACCATATCTAGACTATGCCCGAAAAGTCTGATTTACTCAACACTGTGACGGATAACAGTCTGTTACATTTGTTTTAACGTCTTGGACTGTCCAAACATGGTCCTCGTTCCTCACACCCTTGTCTTCCATCCACTGTCGCTAGCTTCATCACATACTCAATATCAGAACCAAATTGCACTTGAGCTATTGTCAAACTAATTTAATTGCAGCTGTCAGGGAAAATGATTGGGAAGAGGCCCTTCGCACATAAGTTGCATAGCTGCCAAGGAGCGATGAAAGTCTTTTCCTAGTAGGTGTGGCCTGGGTGGGCCAATCAAACCACTTCAGGCAGTAAGGCAGTGGCCGGTCCGTTCATTATGTGCAGCTAATCGGGCCTGACGATCAGCAGGCGACAGCTAATAGATGTTTTATGAGATCTAATATTTCTGCAGGCTAGCATAGTGGTTAAGCCTATGCTTTCTGGTTCTGAAAATCCTGAATGGGGCCTGCCTAGAATACCAGTGAGGCAGTCACATGATCCTGGAGCATTTTATCTCGTATTCTTTGTATTATTAAGCGTGTCTGCAAAACTCTCCCTGTCTCAGAAGCACCAAATCAGACGCTCCATTTTTCACAGCCCAATTCGTTATGTTATTAGGAAGCAACATCCCTCAGATGGACTTTGACCAAACTGACCGGAAAACAGGCGTGAAAGGCAGCAATATTAACAAGTGACAGCAGCTGGTAATCGAGTGACTGGCTGCCCCTTTCTGCATAATAAGGAAAATATGTGCAGGAAATTGGCTACATCACCCTTTTGCTTCCTAGTCTCTTCTGTTTGCTCTTCTCTTGTTCCTTTCTTGCCCGTTTTATCATAATTGATTAAAAAATGAATAAATGTGCTTTTTCCATTAAAAATACAAATGGAATTAGTAAAGGTGGTAAGATCCATGACCTGATACATGAGTGCTGATTCTTCTTTGCAGCACACAGTAAATGTAAAGGCATGCTACACAGTGGGGGCTCCGGCTGGAATCTGTAGACACTGCAGAATTCTGGAAGTGCAAGTTTACTTCTATTTAGTGACATGCAATACAGACAAAATAGAACATTAAAGCTAAAACAAAAATGTATTAGGTGCTAATGCATTTCTAAAGTGCATCATAATCTCCATAAATAATAATCGATGTGATCTCATTACACTTTATTTTCTAAAAATAACATATGCAATGAATAATATAGCCATTAGCCAAGCACCATATAAGTACTTATACTGTATGTTTATTTGTTGAGATCATTTTAATCCTTGTGACAAATAAATGATGGGAGCTCCCATTGTAGATTTAATTCTGTGTAAAACACAGATTATTTACTCACAAGGACATTTGAGTGGTTTTAGCTTTCTAACTCATAACATCTGATATACGAAGCTTACCTTTTGGTGACATTGTTACCTTTCATAATTGGCAGCATTCTGAGGAAAATGTCATGATGAGCAGAAAGATCAGAGTCATTGGTATGAATTCTGCCGACACACGCTAACTTGCCTTTAATGCTAATAATTAAACCCATTTTTAACTTTTCTTTAAGGTTTTGATTGAACATGAGATGTTTAAGGAATTGAGTCAATGTTCCTTTCCAGAAGTAAAGAACTGCATTCAGATTCAATGGTTTATTTTTAGAATCATTGAACCTTTGTGATTTTAGTACTCAGTCCTCTTTTTTGCCTCGTCGCTCTATTTGTGTGACATTTTTTCAGACATTTTTGAAATGGTGACATCAGTTCCTTTTCCAGCATCTGTGAAAACCTTCGCCTGTGCCCTTCTGCTTTTTTCTAATATTAATCTGCTTTTGTTTTAAATTAAAAATAACAGAAATAGGAAAGCAGTACAAACAAAGTTAATCTTACTGGAAAATAAAGCATTAAGAGTCTTTAGAGAGAAGATGAAGTGGGATTAGAAATTTCAGAGGGGTCAGTCTGGGTAATTACAGAATTACCACCAATACCCATTAAAGTGGGCAGCAGGTTCAGTGTAAGGCATCTTTTTCCTCATTTTATTACGGGCAGAATATTTCAGATATAGTAATATGGGGGATTCAACTGCAGGGCAGAATTTCCAAGTCATTACCCAGCTTTTTAAATCAAGCTGTGGGCAAACCAGAGCAGAACTGGAGTCTTGGCTGATCAACTGGTTAATATTTCATCTTTGAGTCTCCTGTGCACTTAAAGCAACTGCAGGCCTCTGATAAAATAAATATTGACTTGCAAGTGTGGATTATAAGGTTGAGTTCTGGCTCTGGCCGGTTTTTTATTGGTCTGTGTCCCTGGGCTGAGACACTGCAAGGCCTCATGAGTATCTGTACAATTTGCAGGAAAATGTGTGACATCCATATTCAGTTTGGATGACGCATTCCTGTATTAATGCCTTCAGTATTGTTCAAAAATATTCATCCTATGAGAATTTATTTTTTAATATGGATATCATTCCTTAAAAAGTTTTATGTTACCGATTCAGTTTCAAAAACATTTTATTCCTTTAAGGGTTCAAATGGTCCCGAAGCCTGAGTGCATCCTGACGTCCTCATCAGAGAGCTCCCAAGAAAACATCTCACTCAGTCATACACTAAGCACAATGTATAGCTTTATTTACTCAGCATGCATTTAGACTGTGGCAGGAATTCTGGGTAGACAGAAGAAATTCCTATGAAGATAACGAGACAATGAACACACATCATTTATAGTGGAATCTCTGCACACTCTTTTTATATATAGTTTATGGCACAAAAACGGTCGGCAGGTATTTGCAGAATATATTCCTTTAGCATGTAGAGTGTGTAACATCGTTCTCTCATTGTCCTCCAGGAGCTCTTGTTTGTCCACCTTTTGCAGAAGGTATTTAAATTGTTTAATAAACGAAAACGTTTAGCAGTTCAATTGAAGTTTTCCGACCTTGGAGGTTATGCTTCAGCCACTACCCCTGAGAAACCAGACTGAGGTGAAATAGCCCCTTACGGCACAAAGCCCCCCACCTAGTAACAATCAAGGCTTTCACATGCACACTCTCTGACAGGACAATCATGCCAAGGTCGCCACACATTCATTTTATTAAACTTGGACTGGAGCACTTTAAAATTAATAAGGTCACCTTTTTAATGTTGGGTTATAAGTTCCATATAACAGATGTTGGATGATTTTTCCGTTCTCTCTCTCTCTCTCTCTTTCTGTCTCCTTCCTTCCCGGGATATATCTTTTTTTTTTTTTTTTTGACCATTCCTGTTTGACTACTGTAATGAGGTATGATGTATTGCGCCTCTGCCGTTTCTATGGCGACCACAATCCCCTGTTACTTGTCATTAAAGCACAAACAAGCACTGGCATCTAATGTCATTCCAGTTGACACAAAGGAAAGCAGCCTGGGACAGAGAGGGCAGCATTCTTGCTTTCTTTCTCACTCCCTTTCTCCGCCTTCAGATAGATAGGTTGTTTCTTACATGTTAATGCAGGCTTTCCATTGGTTATATTTTGCCTGAGTATCTATCTTCCCTCTGTCCTCTGAGAAATTCAAGGTGGAAAAGTTGAAGAGTCTTGCACTGATTTTCAGTGTGACAGACCTTTCTATTGCAGTTCTTCTTTCATACTCTAATACATATTTAGTTTTGTTTCTTGGCAAATAAAATATCTTTAAGAATGAACCCTATCAAATTTTAATCTTTTATGTGCCTTTGCTATTGTGAACAGCCGTTCTCTTTAACCTTACTGTGGGTGTTCAGCGCTGGCTGACTGTGACAAAGTCCTTAATGTTGACAGAGGGCAGCACTGATTCACACAAGCCCCCGCCTGGAGCCTTGTTCTGTGCAAGCAATTAAGATGACTAATGAGTTGTCATAACGGTGTTGAGATGGCTATAAACACGGGGTTGTCGAGGGAGAGCTCCTGGGAAGGAAATCAAACATGCTTTGCAACCTGGGGGATCGTTTCCTGCTCTGGAGGTCCTTCATCCTGTCATAGCCCTGCTCCTGTACTGAGACTCCCTCATCGTGTCACCATTATGCGCCTCTACTGGACATCCTTCATTCTGTCAATGTACTCAGACTCCCTCATCCTGTGACCATCATGCTTCTCTGCTGGATATCCTTTACTCCGTCATTGTACTGAGACTCCCTCGTCCTGTCACCATCATACTTCTCTGCTGGATATCCTTTACTCCGTCATTGTACTGAGACTCCCTCGTCCTGTCACCATCATACTTCTCTGCTGGATATCCTTTACTCCGTCATTGTACTGAGACTCCCTCGTCCTGTCACCATCATACTTTTCTGCTGGATGTCTTTTACTCCGTCACTGTACTGAGACTCCCTCGTCCTGTCACCATCATACTTTTCTGCTGGATATCCTTTACTCCGTCACTGTACTGAGACTCCCTCATCCTGTCACCATCATACTTTTCTGCTGGATATTTTTTACTCCATCACTGTACTGAGACTCCCTCATCCTGTTGCCATAATGCTCCTCTACTTAACATCTTTCACCCTGTCACTGCTCATGCTCCTTCACTGTGTCATCATCATGCTCCTCTACTGAAGATCCTAAATCTTGTTGCTATCTTGCTCTTGTACTGAAACTCCTTTATCCTCTCACAAACATTTCTATACTAGGTCTCCCTTATCCTGTCAACATGTTCAGTTTAAAATGTATTTGTATTTTGTCTGAGTTTCTGTAAATAATTTCACATGGCAACAGGATTTCAGTAAGTTGTCTAAACCAGCTATTTTGTACAATGTACATACATGTTTTTGGGTGGTAAGACAGAGCCACCTGTGGGGAAGGTATACTGTTTGATGACTGATCTATCACATTTTACCACATCTGTACTAAACAGCTCTGTGTCCTTTTTGATAGGACACAACAACATTAAAGCCGAATGTATAGCAATGCAGTAATGGTTCTGAAAAGCTATCCTACGCAAAACACTCGTGTCTATTTGCTGTTAGCCCATAAACACATCTGAAAGAATGGTATTAAATAGAGTAAGGCATACTAACAGGCCGCCTCAGAGAACATAATGTGCTCCACTGTTTTGCACAATGAAAGATCAGGGTTACCGAGGCATCATGTCCATCTGTACAAATGGAATTTAGTTCTGTAAACATCCAGGTGAACTTAATTAAAAATTATAATTAGTTGGCCTTTTGATGTCATTAAATCACATTCCTGTTCCATTTAGCACTGTTTCTATAAAGTGTTCATTTTATTTCTAATCTTAGTTTCAAATCCTAGCCCATCTGTAATCCAAAATTTATTCATTTGAGGGTTCTGTACAGCTTTTTCCAAAATGGCGCTTATACGTTGTACAATACACTTACATTAAATCTGAAGCATCCAGTCCTTCACTAATTCTCAATGGGTAATGATCCATGACTAAAATGCATTATAAACACAAGTACGGAGGGAGGCGTTTTTTTCCTTACGACTTTCCCACTTTCTGTGAGGACTTCATCTCCAAATGAAGCGTGGCTCAAAAGGCCATTATTCTGCCAGATGTGCTTGTGAGGGAGACTGACCTCCTGCAGCTGGAAGTAATATGCGAGAGACACAAAGAAAAGTAAGACAGCTGTCATGTGCTGTGTAAAGAGGGGATCGACTGTACTGTATGTTTTCTGTTAAACCACAAACTGATTACACATGTGAAACCAAAGCAGAGCTGGGAACTATCGCCCCAGAGTACTATACCATGCAGGTCTCTATTCCCTTTTTTGTCATATGAGGCCTGCTTTCTCATATCCAATTACAGCTCTGCCATATCTGATATGACTGTGACCATCTTTAAAATGGCACAAGCAGCGGATGCTGCCTTCCATGACAGGCTGAATGTGCCGGCCTGTCTGATTATTTATCAAGGGCAGTTTGTTGGTTTGCTGCACTGTTTTCAGAGATTTATTTGCTTACCGCTGTATACAGAGATAGGAATCCTGAAACAAACAGCTAATATAAATTTAAATGAATAAACACGCTAATAAATGCACATATTAATTAATTAATGAGTAACTGTTGGCAGCAAATGTGCAGGAGGTAAAGCGGAGACAGCAGAAATGGGTCATTTCTGCTGAGAGAGAATAAGAGGCCCACAGGCGGCACCCAGGCACTTCCTCATGCACATCTGTCTGCTTCATTTATTACCCTGTTTTCCTTTGTATTTACGGTAGGATGTTAGCTATATGTACTTGGCTGTGCTGCATGTACTTACAGTAGGAATTTGGCAGCATGTACTTGGCTGCGCTGCATGTACTTACAATAGGAATTTGGCTGCATGTACTTAGCTGCAATGCATGTACTTACAATTGGAATTTCCTGCATATACTTAGCTGCACTGCATGTACTTACAATAGGAATTTGGTTGCATGTACTTAGCTGCACTGCATGTACTTACAATTGAAATTTGGCTGCATGTACTTAGCTGCAATGCATGTACTTTCAATAGGAATTTGGCAGCATGTACTTGGCTGCGCTGCATGTACTTACAATAGGAATTCGGTTGCATGTTCTTAGCTGCATTGCATGTGCTTACAATTGGAATTTGGCTGCATGTACTTAACTGGACTGCATGTACTTACAATTGGAATTTGGCAGCATGTACTTAGCTGGACTGCATGTACTTACAATTGGAATTTGGATGCATGTACTTAGCTGCACTGCATGTACTTTCAATAGGAATTTGGTTGCATGTACTTAGCTGCATTGCATGTACTTACAGTAGGAAGTTAGCTTGTGTACTTAGCTGCACTGCATGTACAGTACTTATAGTAGGAATTGGCAGGAGGCTGACCAAAGCATCAAATCAATAGAGAGTCAGTGTGCTCCTTGAGCACACAGGACGAGCTCAGTTGCCTTTGCCCCCTCTCCTTCACTGTTAATTCATACAAGTATATATTTCTTTTTATTCCATATTTTTTTAAATAGATTTCCGCAAACAATTACAGATAATCTTGCATTATATAAATGATAAAACTTTATGCTTTTAAAATGTGTTTTGGGTTTACAGGGGTCTTAATTTTATACATGTGTTTATGTGTGAGCTCCATAAGAGGGCCCATTAGACAAAGCTAAGGACAGTAGGGGGCGCTTTGGAAACTTCAGCCAGCTAACTGAGTAATGGGTAACTGATGTTGTCTGTGGCATATTGTGTTTTGATATAAAACTATCTTCTGGAATGGAGTGTAGATGCATGTGAATGACTTCAGATTGAGGTAATGTTGGTATGCATTTTGAATATTTGGGATCAGTTTTTGGTAATTTAGAAGGTGTGGCAGAACTAGCATTAGGGATGTGATGATGATTCACAGCCATTGCTGTTTCATGTGACATCCACTCTTCTCTAACAGGTGTCTGAATTAGCATCCTAGATTATACTGATTTTACAGTCCCTTGCAGTTTCATGTCAAATAATTCAGTCAAAGTAAACATATCTCTGTGTCTGGGGAACCAAACCAAGGCCTTGTGGGAGTAATCACCTCTTCCGCTCATCACCGTTAGAAAGCTGCTTCATTATGTAATGCCCCTCAAGGTGGCACGATACACCCACCTTCCCACCATCAGTCTTGGTATCTATATTATTGCTAATGTAGATGCTAATGCAGACCTACTCAACTTGCAAGGTAACAGATTCAGACATTTTTCATCCCAGTGGTGAGGCCAGGGATGAGTAATGCAGAAACACGCCACATATTTTTGTCTGCAGGCTTGCAAAATTAAAAAAACAATTAAATGACGGTCCTATTATATTATCTTTACACTATGCCATTATTTCAATGTTATTTTACATGACTGTGTGTGTGGTCTTTGCATATCATGCATTACATTCTCATTTTTGTTATATTGATTGTTCTCGTTCCAACTATAGTCTATTGTGCAATTATTACACTCTCCTTACATAATAAAGCATTATCTTGGGAAGCCAATTATGAGGAGAGAATGAGAGTCAGTGAAGAGTAAAAATCCCAGTCATGACATTTTTCTTTTCTGTCGGAGACCACACCCCCGGGGCCACCTGCACCCAGCCAATGGTTGCAAACGGCTTAAATTCATCGCACTGCGATACTGGGGCTGTTCCTGAGATGGAGGAATACGAAGCAGAAATAATATTTCAAATATGATTAGTTCATCTGTGGGGCACCTTGTGCAATTGAGAAGGGGGGCTGAAGTGGAGGGGGGGGGCATTGCACAGCGAGCAGTAAATTACATCTAGCTTTTGAATGATTTCTGCAGATCCCATTACAACAGAGGGGTGGGGAGAGAGATGGAGGGAGGGAGAGGGAGATGGGGGTGTGGGAAGGGGGGCGGAGGGGTAGGAGCAGAATAAATAAAATCCAGTGTCCGGCTGTCTGAACACGTAGAACGGCTGGGGGAGGGGGTGATGGACATTATATAAAAGCAATGAAATCCAGAGTTTAGAATCCAATCCTTTTATTTTCATTTAGTTTTTTGTAGCGCTACTAGTTAATCACACACATTCTGTGCGGTGTGCTCTCATTTGTTTTGTACCCCCCCTCGCGTCCAGCACCTTCTGGCACACAATACAGCTATGAACATTTCCTCGTCTCCCATTGGTCACTCTGGCCTGTAATATAGTGGCCCAATGCTGCATCAGCAGCCGGGACAGAGGAACAGAGACAGAAGTGCTGCATTCATTTAAATACAAAACCCTACTGCCTTGGAAATATGATACCTTGACACCTTGTCACAGTCACAGTATACAGTGTCATCCTTCAGCACACGTCCGTCTGAATGTATGTCCAGCTTTAGCCAAACCGAGAGGCAACTGTGCTGTAAGTCAGTGTTTCCCATTCCGGTCCTCAGGAACCCACTGCAGTCCATGTTCTTGGGAGCTGAGAAGGAACAAAAATGTGGACGGAATGCAGGTCCCCAAAGGCCGGATTGGGAAACACTGCAGTATGTTTATTGTGCATGGTAAGTGTACAATACATTACAGATTAACAATGGTGAGGTGATTACCACCATTGGGGGGGGGGGGGGGGGTTGGAATGCCTTCAGAATACTTAATACATTTGTTTACCAAACTATTTTGCATGATCCCATATCCCAGAGTTATTTAGACAATAAGAAAACAATAACAGAATAATATATGCTTTTGTAATAATATGCACTTCTCTTTACTGAAAACAATGTTTTAAAAAGCAAATTTGTAATGTAGGGAATATTATTTTAATGTTATGTACAAAAGCAGCAGGACAGCACAGTAGATAAGGACATGAATATGTAAGTGGGGGCTCTGGTTCATTGTAGTACTTAATTTGAATTGCTTCAGGAAAACGTCTAGCTCTATAAATGGATAAAACCTGTAAGCAACTTTGAATAAAAACAAAGCTTTTGTTCATCTAAGAAACTAGGGGCAAAGTATACAAAATGCAAAACAAAAATAGCTTGTACGTGTTGATGAAGTGGTTTTTCATCTCTGATGCGTGGCCCTGTTTGGTGACGCTACACTTACTCTTTAAAATATTGAACAAACCTTAATTTCTCCCAGACAGGAAAGCTGGGAGGGGCGACGATTGAGGAACGGGGAGCTGGGTGCCGAATGCTGACTATTAATATCACCAGTGGGCAGGTGGGGGCCGGGAGAAAATTAAAGTGGAAGAATCTTGCTCCCCACATCCCATTTTAATTGCAAATTTAAATTTGCTATAATGGATTCCGACATCTCAAGTCACCAAAATCCATCATTGTGAAGGATATTATTCCACAATTAACCTGTCATCCCGCCACTTCCTTTGTCTTTCTGCAGGCCCATGCTGAAGAAATGAAAAATTCTAATTGCCTCCAAATGTAAAGCAGATTGATAATTTCGTTTGCCGCTGAGTTCCTTCTTCCTGGCCCCGTGCACTTGCTACTTGGGAAGCCCTCCCACAGCAAAATCGGACTCCGCAGCTATCCTCCGCAGATTCTGCTTTTACATTCTGACAACATTTTGTACACAGTGAGCTCTAACTAATCTCAGTCCAGTGCAATTTATGACATGCTAGTACATATAAAAATAAAAGAGAATGACAACAAAAATATGATCAAATGATATATATATATATATATATATATATATATATCATTTGATCATATTTATAATCATATATATAAGTGTATATATAGCATGTGTGTTTGTATGTATGTATGTATTGTGTATATATATATATATATATATATATATATATATATATATATATATATATATATATATTGTAAGAATGTGTTTCAAGAACAATGCAAATTATATATTCTCTCCAACAACAAAACACTTACACCAGTCATGCTCAAAGAGGCCATTTTATCCCCCCCCCCCCCCCACCCTGTGTCATCATGTCATGGCTCTATGTTTACAGTTTCATAACTGCAAATGCCCTTATGTGTGCAAGTGCATTTTCTTTTAAATATTTTTATATTTATCGATTCATTCATAAGCATTTTCATTAAATATATGTTCTGGTTGTCAGCAGTTTTTTTCACCATATCCCATAAAGAAATTTACAGATATTTCTGTATTGATAAGACAAATGCATTGGGTTAAATTGCTAATAATAGGGAAAAAATATCTAATTCATATATCAAACCAGAAGTTTCATTTTATATGAACATTTTCGTAATTACTTTAATGTTCCAATTACTCTGGAAACCGTAGTTCCTCTAAAACAGATGTGCAAAATTATGTTGTGATTGAACAATCAGAGATGCGGTGAATCTGGGGCTTTTAGGAGATTAATTGGCCATTACAGACTTTGAGAGACAAGAAAACATTTTAAAAAGAATAAAATCATTTCCCAAACAGAACTGCGGAATAATTGTTGAGTTTATAAATTTTTATATAAATGTTGTCACTGAAGAGTCATTTGGCGCCTTTTGTATTTGTAACGTGTTAGATTTTCTAGCATGTGGTATTTTTTCTTGAAATCAAAATGTGGATTATTAATTATGATAAATTAAACACAACTTCCAAATGAACGGATTGTCAGAACATATAAAGTTCGCTGAGCACGTAACAGAAAAAACACACAACGCAATCCGATTACTTTACAGTCAACCACAAACAAAAACGTAATGGTTTCATTTCATTAATGTGCTCCTGACGTCGCCCTCCTGAAGTATGTTTTGTTTAAAAGTCATTTTACGCGCTGTTTACAATTTTAAAACTTGAAGGATTTCATCAATTTGCGATGCACACACAACAGCGTTTCTATGGAAATCCGTGTTTTCTTACTGTCGCGTCAGATAAAGAAACACCCGTTTACAAAAGACGTGCAATCCGATTGGTCCCTGCTGCGGACCGCCGGAAGCGCTCTATTTTTATTGGCTGATATGTTCTAGTTGCATATCTAATAACCATGACGTGCAGGTGGTCGGGGCGGGAGATGAACGTCCCAAGGCGGGTAGAGTAATAAGCTTTGATTTGCACTGTTTAACTGGGGTTTTAAATGTTAGCGAATGATTAAGGTTGGTCAGATGTATTATTTTTTTACTTCCTCACAGATATCACCAGTTCGAGTACTGCCAAGATCACAAGTCCCGCTGTGGTGAGGTAATAAGCAGCAGTGCATCAGAAAGTGGCCGTTACATGCCGGGATTAAAGGGTACTTAAAACCGATCCATATGAAATCAGAAAGCGGCATCTTAACAGTACGCTTGGGCAGTACTAGACTGTCATGAATGACGATTTTCCTAACGAGCCCGATTTATTAGTACAGAAGTACAGTATTGTGATATAATGTATATGTGGGGCTACAGCAGGTGTGAAATCAGGTTCAGTCATCTGTCACCTCACAAGAGCCAAAGAATTGAATATACGTGCAAAAAATAGTGCGCAATACTACTGATTTGATAATGATTATACGTATGTTCATACTGACCTTAGGTTTACTGGAATAAAGTTAGTGTGAATCTGAATAAAACCTACAATGCGTTTAAGACAAGTCTGTAATACAGACATTTAATTTCCATGTTAAAAGATTTATAATGATTAGCGGCTAGATTGACCTCCTCGGTATATTAGCCGCGCTGCTGTCATTTCTGTCACCAAAAAATGTGTAACACTTTACGCGATTCCCATTACTTTCTTCCAGACTCTGTTACCCCAGGACAACGGTAAAAATTTAAATAAAATAGACTTTGTGATTTGTAAACGACAGCCATCAGCGCACTGCCGATGAGGAAGCAGCCTTGGGTTACTGGGAACCGCAAGTTAGGAAGCAGAGTGAATATACCTTTCATAGCTAACCATTGCACTCCTGACTTAATTTAATAGGAGGTTACATGAACTTGGGGAATTGTAAAAGTGGAGTGTGATAGTCATGGAGGTCCTCGGGAGGGTTTGGGATCTAGCTTATGTACAGACTTCTAGGTAACGGAGGCTGTACACACGAAACCCTTTCAGGGTTCAAAATTAAAGCATAATAATCACTCATTTGAGTTATTATATTGACTTTGTGCAGTTTTCCGCTCAGTTGTTTTCCATTTTCATATATTTGCTGGGCAGTAAAGTACATTTGTTAATAAAACACAC
Organism: Brienomyrus brachyistius; assembly: GCF_023856365.1. NCBI lineage: Eukaryota > Metazoa > Chordata > Actinopteri > Osteoglossiformes > Mormyridae > Brienomyrus > Brienomyrus brachyistius. The sequence goes on along the minus strand of NC_064545.1, from coordinate 1,860,769 downwards.
TTCAGTATTGCAGTTTTGAGATGACAGCCATTTATTATAAGGTATGGCAGTATGCTGGATTTTCCCCCCTCCAAATCATTCCTTTAATTTAATTATCTTTAATTAAACATCCATCTTCTCGCTGCTTATCCTGGTCAGGGTTGTGTGTGGAGGGTGAGTGACTGATGCCTGTCTCAATTAGCATTGGGCACACGGCTATGGTGTAAGTCTGTTGGAGGGAACATACATATAATTTAGAGCCCCTAACTGTGTGTCTTTGGATTTTGGCGGATTCTGTCACATGGGCAGAACATGCAATCTGCACGCATATGGAGCAGAGGTGGGATTCCTGCCTTCAGCCCCGGCGGTGGAGCCAGTTACTTATCATATTGATATATTTATTCAAAGTAAAATATGATGAAGGACATTTTGATGAAGTTTGTTGAAATTGAAGAAATAAGTAATGGATCCCAGAGGCAGTGGTGATGATTCGCTGGGGTGTATTTCTGATGTATGTAGTGGGTGCAGTTAAATGATTCAGGGGAATGTTTGGAAGCCTCACCAGGATCTCCAGTAAATCAGCACTTTAGCTCGCAGGAATAAATCATCCTAATCCAGAATATTTCTTAGTCAGCAATGGGGGAAAACAGAAAATATCCATATAAATGAAAAGTACTGAATGACCCTTACTAAAATAATCCAATTCCTCAAAAGGGTAATGTTTATTTATTTAAAATTGCATTTTCAGGTTCCCACAGTCTCCTGTGTACTGGAGCTTGTTATCTGTATGTGAGTCTGCAACATCAATGATACCCCCCCCCTCCCCACCAGTGGCTTAAGAGATTCCCCAAGCTGTGGACTTCGGGTTTTCGTTTTAACGGACCAGTTGTTTTGTCTGGTGCGAACGGTGATGCGGAATCCTGTTCCAGGTTGGGGCCACACTCGGCGCTCACAAACGCAACTATTGCTATCAAGCTTATTGATTCCGGGTCTGGTCGGTCTCGGTTGGGTGAAGGGAGTAGCATAGACGTCCTTTGCTCCCACATGACAAGATGGAAAGCGACCTATTGACTCTCAAGTTCAAAGAGCAAGTTGATTTCTAGTTGGCTTCTTTATTGTCTGTTTAGGGCAGTGTTTCTCAGTTGGGTCCTTGGGGACCCCCAGATGGTCCATGTTTTTACTCCCTCCCAGCTCCATGTCAGACATTCCACTTTTTTGCTCCCTTTCAGCTCCCTACCAAGAGCTGGGAGGGAGCAGAAAAATGAAGTGTCTGAGGTCCCCGAGGACTGGTTTCAGAAACATTGGTTTAGGGCGTGTTTTATTTTAGAATTAAATTGTTCTGGTATCTGACTCTTGGCTCTAAGTCCGTGCTGCCCCCCACCACCCCTCCCTCGTTCCATAGTTGCGTCTGACCCCTCGCTATCCCACAGAGCTGCACGTGGGGCGCTGAAAAATGTTATTGTACGAAGCAGCAGCTGAATCACTGTTCTGCAGAGTCCTTCTGCGTAGTTCAGACAGTACCTAAAATGTCAAGTGAGGCTTGCATTGCTTTTTATTTTTTGGTGTGCGGAAGCGATCGATATACTCGTGAAAGGCTCCCCGTTCACGACCGTTTCAGGCCATGTTCTCTTTACTTTGCCAGCAGGGGGGGGTGGGTCAAGCTCAAGATGTTCTGGGTTTCCTCCTAGTGGTATGAAGCGGCCCGCTGAGCTGTACAGCCTCCTGATGGAATTCCGGGTGCTGTACCTTGAGCGTCTTCAGCGGATCGACGAATCAGAGAGCAACGTGGAACAGAAGCTGCAGGTGGGCATGAATCCTTATTGATTGATTGATAATTTATTAATCCCCCTGGGGCACGGGTCGGCTACCCCCAGTCCTTGAGCATGCGGATCTTTGGCTGTCTGCTTGTGCTCATGCAAACATACAGTACACTTCCAATGGAATTCAGTAAGTATGGTATAATATGCGATTTTGAAGGCATCCTTACATGCGGTGTGAACACTGCAGGTCTAAACAGCACCTCAAAATCTCGAGAGGTTTCTGTGTACTTTACATTTTTATTATTGATGGCTTGTGATGTTCGTCTTGGTAGCTTAGCTTGATTTGATAATATCGTTCCAATCGGTACCACTTTTCATTTTTAAGCTATCAAAGACATTTTGAAAAGTAACCTGAAACAATAAAGCTATTGAAACGTTTCCCCATGTACCAAGAAAAAAACGAAAACTATGATATTAATGATGGTATTATATACTGAAAAAATACGGCTTTCTAACTTTCATTGTTCACTCGACTTCAGGGCATAGCACAGTTACTACTAGTTTTGTGGTGTCCTGGGAGATTATAAAACACAGAAAGCCCTTCACCGATGCAGAATGCATTAAAGGATGTTTTATCAAAGTTGCACCTATTTATTTAAAAAATAAAAACGATATACAGGTAATTAAAAAAATTAGGGACGTTCCATTTTCAATCCAAAGTCCATGACGCATTTGCTTATTTACACTGTGTTGTTGGTGTCATACAAAAATGTTGCTAAACTGTTTATGATTTTCAGTTTTGTAAAAGAATTCTGAGAGTTACTCTTCATCTCAGTTGGGTTGCCGACCCCTGCCCTGAGGGAAAATTCCTTTCAAGGATCTACATTATATACCAAACATACAGAATGCACTGTTCCACCTGAGAGAGGCTTCAGGCCCCTGTTTTCCTGTACTGGCTAAGCGGGAGATAGATTTGTGGGATGCATATTTTGAACTACAGTACTTGTTTGCTTGCTCCTGTGCCTTTGCATTGTGAAGGTAACAGTTATGCAGCATTAGCTGATATTCTTAGATGTCTGTCAGTTACACTGCAGTCAGATGACCCAGAAATCCCTGGGTGTCGGGTGGGGGAGTGGTTTGGTAGCTTAATGGTTCGAGGCAGCCAGGCGGTAGCCAGGAGACCATGCCACAACACGCTGCTCAGATGGCCTGTCTCTCTAGTGGAGTATGGTTTTTAAAGCACAGTGGAGGTCACTCTGTTTCATATAGAGGTACATTTCATACTACAGACATAAGTGAGTAATAATTTTACTGATCGGCATGGAAACGTTTAAGGGGGTTATGAAAGGAGTGTGAAGGCAAATGAAGGAAGGGTTACACATCCAATAATGTTCCTTTGTAACTGTCTGCTTGGGTTTTCTAACCGGTACAGATTTTTTTTGCATGTAGAGTTTGCTGTTTTAAGGGATTGTTGACAATAAGGGTCAGGGATGTGTGTGTATTACTGCAGTGTATCCGATAGGACACACTGACCTGACCTGTGTGTCTTTGTGCCCACCTGCTAATGACGATAGGAAGTTTGATTGCCACTATGAGGAAAAGTGTGGTGTAAGGCTCTGTGTGTTGCACAGCTAATTAGCTCTCTGTGTCTGTGATCAGAAGGTCGCTGGTTTGAATCCCATCCTTGGAAGGATAGTCACGATTCTTTAGGGCCCCCTGAAATGCTCCAGGGACCGTCAGATAAATGGCCTGACCCTGCCCTCACACTACATACTTCACATTCTTCTGTACATGCGTGTATGCCTTAAAAAGGAGAGCATGAAGCGATAAGTGAAAAGAAGTGTTCCATTGTACCTGTACTCATACTTGTGTGAATGGCAAATAAAGGATCAATTTATTTGCAATAAGAATCAAACTTTATGTCGTTCTGAGTACTTCAGAATATTTCGGCATCTCTGTCAGATACAGGCAGGCCGAGCATAAAACAAAAGACAGGGAAGTTTGCAGATACAGGGATGGCATGAGCTTTAGGTCAGCGCTACTCGGACCGACAGGGACGTGCAAGTGTCCATGAGAATGGGCCCCCTAATCTTGTTTGTGTACCGATATTGAGGGCTGAGATTGATCGATCATCTTATCGCTGGAGGAAATGGGCCTAAACGTCAACAAGGGACTCTGTCCTTGACTCGCGTGGAAAGTGGCGGTGGGCGTGATTCGAGTGGCGTTTGGCCGCGGAAAGCTCAGCGTTTAAAGTGCAGCCACTGATTTCATTAGGCTCTGATATACTGTTATACGAGCCTGACTAAATGATCAAATAAGAAAGAGGGAGGGGGCATGCAGGGGGAGGCTGTAAATCATGCTTTATTGCTGTAATATTACTTTTTCATACTGTTCATCTGTTTGAGAAGGGGATAGAATAAATACAAGTGTGTAATATGAATATTAATTCTCAGAGGGCTTTTTCTTTCTTTTATTTTCTGTTTTCATAGTACAATTTGTTCTGTCCTTCATACAGTCTTTTTGACTGCAAATTAATTTGTATATAAACCTTTTTTCTCTAACATTTTCCATTCTACATGCCTTCTAGCTAGACTGTTATTAAATGTATTTTCGTCATAGACAGCCGATACAGATCAAGGCCTGTCTGAGGCAGAATCGCTCTTAATTTCCTCATAATTATAAACCTAAAGATAGTAAGTTTGTGGTGAACGTTTTTGTTGAGAATTTATTTTCTTCATGTAGAACTGTCCAGTTAGCCATTAGATTAGATTAGATCAGTTAAACTTTTTTAATGATTAGTTTGTTGGGAGAACAGTTTTAGGAGAGTTCATAATAGTTATTGTGAGTATTAGACGGTAGGTTTTATGATTAGGAAGAGTGGCCTGTTTTTGGGACTGGGCTTTGCTCTGTCTCGTGGGCCGTGGGGCCCTTTTAAGATATACTCAGAGTGACATCATGACTCCAGGTGCCCTGCCATCAGGGATATGGGCTCACTCTGGTGTGTTTCTTTACACCTGCCAAGGGCACTGTGGTTTTGGAGCACCCTCTGCTTTCTCCAGGTTCTTTACATAAAACATATCCCCTCCATCTTCTGGCTGTAGCTGAAAACGCCACTTTAACCTGTATGGCTGTACCTGCTTACTGCATATTCACCACAAGGGGCTGCTGAGGTGAGAGAGGATCACCCCGTGATCCTGATGGGGTGGCAGGCGTTTCGTTCCTCTTCATAACGGTGCATTTAGCGCTGCTTGAGATCTGCGTGGTCTTGCTCCTCTTCTCCTTCAGTTAATATTTTTGAAAACTGGTTAAATTTCAGCCACGTGTGTCACTGTCTGGCCTTGTTCTGGAGACACGTTTTTCTGTCTGAAAGCTGCACCACATTCAAGGGCTTATGTATTAAATACTTGAGGCACTTAAGCAAGACATATACCTTTGATTTGGCTTTTAACTAGAGTACATGAAGATTTGCTAGTAGACAATACTACATACGGGTAGAGATAGAACTGACTGCTGCTGTTTAGACTGGGTTAATATTGTGGGATTTGTTGATCCTCCAGTAACACTGAATTAAAAATCCCACACCATGCCGAGGTGTATTACACTTTTTTAGGCGGTAGAAGATTGAGAGTAGGATGGATGGATGGGTGGATGATTTGAGTAGAGGTCTGACCCATAAAGCCAGGCTTCTCATTCCTTGTAGTGACAGTGTGATTTGGTCGCTTCGAGTCCCCCTGGCCGTTTTGGCCTAGAGACTCCACCAGTTTGTCAGCTTCCCCCCACCCCCCAGCTTCATCTGCATCTCAGCCTAACCTCATTATACAGCTGACGTTCTTTCACTGACCGCTGCTTCCTGCAAGATGCATTTCAAGGATTATTTCAAGTTTTATGGATGATTATGGATCAGTACTATTCACAGCTGTCCTGTGGAGCATCGTGTTCAAATTGGGCTGTTGCGCAATTAGTGCTGTCAGTGTGGTTAATCACTCATATTATATTCTGTGTGCATCAGCATGCAGGTAAAATCAATACTAAAATGGCAAAGCTGGTCACAGAGGAACTCGCTGCACTTTAACTTCCCTCTCTGTCTCCCCCTAGAGCAAAGTGGAAGCACTGCAGTCATTTGTGCAGGATCTCAGCCAGCAGAACGAGGCGCTGATTCAGACAGTGTTGGAGGTGGAACAAGAGACGGAGAACCAATCGAGAAACTCTCAGAAGGCCCTACAGGTAGGTGATTGATGCCATGATTGACAGTTCTCACAACCCGCCCTCAACCAAATGCTGAAAGGGGTCCGTAAAGAAGCCACTAGAATGAACGTGGGCACTGCTTATTTAATTGCATGTTTATGAGGTATTTAAAGCATAATTGTTTCTCAGACATTAGGCAGAGACCACGGGCATTTCAAGCCATTTGTTTTCTTGAAAGGTGTAGGTTACGTGGAGACTTTAGCACAGGAATGCTTATTTAGTAGGCGTGTGCAAGTGAAAAACTTGGAATCAGGGGACAGTTTCAGCCAGCATCCATGGAGCAGTTGGGGATAATGGCCTTGCTCAAGGGGGTGTGTTTGGTCTCTGCCATCTATGGGATCTGAGCCTGCCACCTTCTGGATGCAGGCACACATTTGTTGCTCATTAAGTCACGAATTATCTCTTCATTCACTTCTCACACCATCATTCTTAAACTCACAGATGTCAAGTCTTACAATTTATCTGTGAGACTCATGGTTTTTTGCCAGTTTTGCTATCTCATAGCCGAAAGATGCCAGCATCATAAGTACTCCCCCCCCCCACACACCCCAGTCAGGTCGTCTAAGGTGACCTCTATCTTATTTGATGGCTCAGTGTATTCATCAAATACTACAGGTTTTTATCACCCTTCTCGCTGTTTCCCTGCAGTTAGGTTGACATGAATGTAAAAAGCTTTATTATATGGACAAATGTATATGAGTTCCTGCAATGCCCTGTGGGGGCAGTAAATGATTTTTTACCTCTATTTCCATCTCATACTTCTGGGCCACTGTATGTGTCAGCGAGTTAGGATGCCGATCTGTGACCAGAAAGTCACCACTTCAGATTGCAGGGTGAGCAATGTGATTTCACTCTTGGGCCGTTGAGAAAGACTCTTAACCCTTAGTTTCTCCATGGACTGGATCGACCTGGTTTTACGAGGAAAAAAAAATGTCGTTTTGGATAAAAGCACCCGCTAAATAAATAAAAATACAAATACTTTTGAGTTACTTATTCATTCATCTAAATATTAAAGTTGACTGTATTGAGGTGGGCAATCACCAGAATAAATCAGGTTTCCCCCTAATAGATTTCTCCCTTTTTACATGGAGATGCATGTTTCTTTGCTTAAATACAACGGAAACCCAATCCCATTATGGAGTCCTGGCGTAGAAGCAGCCTCTTTGCTAATGGGTTTTAACTGACTGTGTTTTAATGCCTCCCTCTGATTCGTCTGGGCTGTCCTTGATCCCTCCCCCACAACATTACGGTCTCCTAGAATCGGCACGTATGCCCCAGTGAATCATTGTGATATTTTCAAAGAGGGGTAATGCATCATTGTTGTGTGAGCATGTCAAATTACAGAGTCCCATGTCAGCACCGTGCGACACAGATTGTTAGCACACACGCTAAGCGCGGCGTCCATCGACGGCACTCTCCAGGAGGGTTTGATGAGCGTTCACCTCTGAGTCTGTTAGGGGACAGGGGTGCAGAGGCCAGGTACGTTTTGTAGGAGACCGTAGTCATCTTCACTTCCGAAGCACGTCTTGTATCTTGCTACTAGCCTCTGTACTGCAATGTTCCAAGTCTCCATTCTGGCTTTGTCTCCACTCCCACAGACTCTGAGAAACTGAAACACTTTAGAGAGGTCTTAAGGAGCCACCTGTATATACTTATTAAATGCTTACTAGTGGTCTGAGAGAGAGAGAGAGAGAGAGAGAGAGAGAGAGAGAGCGAGTGATCGAGAGACAGAGAGCCTGGAAGCCATGATGGATACCAGATTTAATTTCTTTAATAGTGGTGCTGAGCCAGTGACAGGACAGACCGCCTTCTGACATCCTGGAAAGTGGCTGGTCTTCAGAGATGGTTATGAGGTCAACGGTGCAGGACTGCCTCTGAGGTCGGAGCCGTCGTGTCTGTGCCTCATTGCATCGCTGACCGTGTTGTAATTGGCCTGCTGGGAAAACCCCACCTCCGCCTTGGAGCGGAGGTCATGTGATTTGCGTCCAGCAGCGGAGAAGAGAATCCCCTTCCTTGCGCACTCTCAGTGGGGCAGCGTGGCATGATGTCACATCACTTGCTCATACCCGTTTACCCTGACAGGTTTGTCTGAAACACTTTGTAATATACTGTGTTACTTAGTCAGCTTGAAGTGCACAAAAAACTACTTTCTAGCTGGTTTTTAGAATCACCGACGGCATGCTGGGTACTTGGCAAGTTCACTTAAGAAGGAGGTATGGCTAATGAGTTTCCAGTGTTACTGTTTTATGACCAGGTGTCGGGATCTGGCTTTTAGAGGGTGAAGCGGGTGTCCTCAGCACAGTAAATACACGGAGCATAGCCGGCGCTCGCTTGCTCCTGCCTTTACATACGTAAACAGATGCTGCTAACATGACTCCTGAATTATATATGGGCTCATAGTCCGAGACTCATGTGGCTGAACACCCCCCCCGAATTCATGTGTCAACCAGAATCACGCCCTCCCCAAAGACGCCCCTTCCATGTCACTCATATTTTGCAGTAAATGTGGATGGGGCACCACCACAACGCCATCTGACGATGTGGCTAGAAGGCTGCAGGTGGCGAGCTTTAATGTCTGACACAGTCTATGGAGTCATGCACGTTCTAGTCTAATTCAAAATTACTGGCGCCCCCTGGTGTTCCGGAGGACTATTGATATGCATGGCACTGACATCATGGTCGAAGTGGAAGGTATCGGTATGAGTAGTGCTTGGTTTTCATTTTGTTTTATTTTTTAATGTAATATCGCAGTGCGGACCGATGGTTATCAGGGTGAGCGGTGCGAGGCCCCTCCCATCTGGAGCTCACGGCCTCCGCCTGCTTCATTTCTTTCCATTAGATAGCACCTCCCTGTGATGTAAGATGCATGAGCAGTGATGGCAGGGCTGATGTTTATTCATGCCCTCTGAAGCCTCTCGCTTCCTGTTAAGGAACAAAGCTGCGTGAGATTGAATTCTGACTTTAAAGCTCAAGTGGTCCTCCACGTCTCCCCTTCTCCCTGCCCGCACCTGCTGGCTTTTTGAGTTTTTTTTTTTTTTCCAGACGTTCCTCCTCCAGTTGATTCCTGCCAGCTTGAATTTTGTTGACCTTTGGAAATCGCGAGCATTCATTTAGTTACCTTCGCGGTTTTTGATGGCCACCACTCTTTCACCCCCCCTCTCTTTCTCTCCCTCTGAGGAACACAGTACTGCTGTACAGCCATGATGCTGAACCGCCCCTTCTGTATATCCGTCCATGGCTCACCTCAAGAAATTCCATAGCATAATATATCTATTATCAAAACTATTCTTCGCATGGCATGACTACCAATAATATAAATCATTTGAATAACTAGTAACCAAGCATTTTTAAATCCATCACTGTAATAGCTGCTTATAGTGTTTTGTTAATCCTTTTCCAAGCCTCGTGATACATTTTGTTTTCAAAGAGACAGATTTTCTGACAGACTTGGCACTCTGGTGCCCCCTGTCTGTCATGGTGGAAGTGCTCAGTACCCTGGTGGCTGTTTAAGGATATGTTAAATTGCCCCATTGCACTGCCCCTGGCATCATACGCACCACGGGAAAAGCACGCTGCTAATTTCCCAGCGCCGCCGGTAAACGGAAATGACAGTTTAGCGCGATTTATCGCGGCATGCTAACAGCGCCGTTCCTCCTGTGCTGCCAGGCCCCGCCCCCAGCTCTCTCACTCTTCAAGACTCCGCCCCCCCCCCCCCCTACTGCTGCACGGTGTCTCTGGAGACAGACTGGAGTGCTTGTTTTGGGTTCGAGTGGGTAAATCAGCAGTCTTCATACTTAACATGTGCGATAGCGAGTAATCAGCACCAGCAGGGATGTGAATGCGTTCCACACTGCTGCGCATATGATAAATAATGCAGATTCCTGAGAACGGCATGGACGCCAGGGGGGTCAGTCGGGAGGAGCGTGTGTGTGGGGGCGGGGGGTGATGGGGGGATGTAATCGGCCGATTGTCGTGCTGTCAAAGCGATTTGCATGAGAAAGAGCAATGTAATTGCTGCCGTGTTGAGGTAACGCCGGGCGGGGTCACCGAAGCACGAGATTCCCCAGTTTTTCTGTGCCCATCTCTGGTGCAGCCGAGGCATGTGGGATAGTGGGGGGCACATGTCACCACCAACCCCCAGGCCTGCCCCCCCCCCCACTTCAACTTTCTTTAATAATACATGATGGATGCTTCAAATTAGAAAACAAGGCCTTGAAAATCCAATTTGGTTCCCGCCTTTATGGGGAAGCCGAGGAGGAGAATTTGGTATTAAAGGCTTTTTTATGCTCATATAGGGGCTGTACTACAGCACAATGCCCTTTGAAAGGGCAGCTATTAGGCACTATTTGCCAATCAGAGCGGTTTGGCTCCTGAGCGTGCTCTGTGGCATTTCCTCACTGGGGTTATGTGAGACCTTGATCGGGAGCCCTGCCCGTTTGGGCAGGAAACCCCTCCACATTACGTACCTGTTTGGTGGAGGCCTCACCGAGGTTCAGTCTCACATACCGATCGTTTCATACCTCCTGCTTTGACCGTCCAGCTCCTGGAACTTGTCCTCGAGGCCCATTTTGAACCACTATGCCATCTTCTAGCCCACCCCTCGCTTTGCTCTACCTGTTTCCCTGATCGTGTTTCTGACTGATCGTGTTTCTGACTGATCATGTTTCTGACTGATCGTGTTTCTGACTGATCGTGCCTGATGTCTTCTTTGACTCTTTCCTTTTCTCTCCTGTTGTACGCCTGCACACTCCTGTCCCCTGGAAGCTGAGGTACCCATGCTGCCTCTTTCTAAGAGCCTGGCTGAGCTGGGGGGGGTGGGGTCAGACTGAGGACTGCGTTTTCACTTTGCTAACGCCAGCCTGCTTTTATTCCCCAAACACACATTAAAATATAAAAGAGGGGCCCGTTTGCTTTTAAATGAGCCATTTCCTCGGATGTATGAAGTAATTCCGTGAAATAAAAGACCAAACGTAAAGGCGTCCCTTGTAAAATACACACATCCTGCATTCCCCCATTTATTACCACTTTTTTGTCCCCCCACCGGTGTTCATGTTTAAAACATTTCTGAAAATGAGCTGGGGAAGATGGCCGGCCGCCGTTTCCCTGGAGACAGAACAGTGTCCCTCTCGCTCTCCCCAGTTTAACCACCTTACACTTTGAACCAGTGTAACACTTTCGGTTCTGCGGCTGCTTTGAATGGGCGTGAGGCAGACTGTAGGCATCCAGACAGCGCAGTTGCCTCTGTCGCCCCACACATCCTGGGCTCGGCCTTATTCCCTACCGTAGCTCTGCACGTGCTCAGTGTATGTGCTCCCCTGTGTCTCGGTGGATTTCCTGCTGTGTAGGTGAATTGCTCTCTCTGAATTGCCCTTATGCTCTGTGTGTGTGTGTGTGTGTGTGTGTGTGTGCGTGTGCGCGCACCCTGAATCTCTTCAAGGGCATCCCCTGCCCTGTGCATTATGGGATTGACTCAGTGTTCCCTGTAACCGTCCGATGAGTAAGTGGTTATGGAAGATAGAGGGGCAAATAAAAGCCTTGTTTATGTGTATGTTTGTGCGTGTGTCTTTATATATATATTGCCCTTATGGGGTTGGACAGTGTGAAACCTTCACACATAAAGTAACAGTCACGCTTAGGGAAGCTGTTTGCGTTTAATTCACTTTCGTCTGTCCCATATGCGTCTGTGTGGATTGTTTCTATTGTGTTTCTTTAAAGAATAGTGTGCAGTTTTTCCAGCTATAGGTGAATATTGACCTTTTGGTCTTATTACCATGGGATTCTCATTAGCCCAAAGCCCAGTTTTATGGGATGTTTCTGTGTTGAGTAGTGATACCTCGACTGCATGCAGTGTTATGTGCGGTTGCCTCGGCAACATGTGGGTGGATCTGAGTTCGGTGCCGGATGAATCTGTGGGATCTTCAGGCCGTGTTTCCGCAGACCAGCCTCGTAATCTGGCCTCCGAGAGAAGAGTTTAGCTCCTCCCTGTGTCTGACAGCTGGGGTGTCGCTGTAGAAAAGCGTCCCAGGATAGGCGCAGGCACTTTGAACAGGTTTGGGGCAAATGATGGGGCAGGTGAGGCTAAGTCAGCAGATCCTGGGCGTACAGATGACGCGGAAGCGTGACAAGCACCGCTGGGCCGCGGACTTAAGCTGTCATGCTGTCTGTGGGGCTGTGGGGGGGGGGGTTGCTCTACGCTACGGCAACACGAGGATGACGGGGGAGCTGTCAGGGATGTCTGCCTCATTTGGTTCCGGGACACCGTGGGCTCCCGGGATGACTCGTTCCCAGCAGTATAGGTGCGTTGGAGACAGCCATGCCGTTCTGTGGCTGATCATTTTTTATCAGCCCGTTTTATCTGCCTACCCTCGATTCACCGTGTTTCCTTGGGGTGGCAGATTTCAGATTAGAACCTGGACCTCAGACCCTCTTAAAATCATACGAACAGATCTGAGGTTCCTGAATTTTTGTGACTGCCAACTAGTGGTTAAGGAGATATTTTTGCCTTTCTATTAATTATCATTGTTGACGCTTCTCATTGGCGGATAAGGAATGGGATATTATATTTCAGTGATAAGCTTCATTAAAATGAGGTCTACTCTTGGGCCTCTTCGTTACCAGTGTAATAAAAGCATTTCTTATTGCAGCAGGCCTTGCATTAATCTGTTAATGTCGGAGCTGACGTTGATGGTGCCTGTGTGTAATTTGCGCTGCCTGTGTCAGGTCCCCTGTGAATATGACCGCCTCTGTGTCTGCTCTCTCTGCTTCTGGCATTAAATGGCCTCCCCCCTTTTGGGTTAAATGGCACTCTGTGTTTCTGACCTGAAACTTCACATAAAGGGCTATTTTTCCCCTGTGACAGGCTGCTATCAGGAAGTGATGATGATTGACGGTTAACCTTCCTGGAAGTTCATTCAAAAGCTTGCGAGTCGTTGTGGGTCACCTTGAGCACCATGTGACGCTTTGTTAATTCTAATCTGATGTAATTAAAAGAAACCCATTAATTGGCAGCTGTCCTGTCAGGAGGTTTTTAAAGGGACAGCGTCAGAGCGTCATTCAGTGCGGTAGACAGTAGGGGGCAGGGTGTGACTGGACCCTTTAACTGTGTGGGCGTGGCTATGAACTGACCATTCCATGAACGGGGGCAGGAGGGCAAAGGTCGTGTATAAGCTAGATGGAATGAATTGACAGGTTAATTAAAGGGTGTGGTAATTTACTGGTTTGTTAAAATCAGTTGGTATTTTTACTCAGGCACAAGAGTTTGAGCTGGTTATACTGCAAAGCGTGTTTTATGTAGGCAAATCACTAGAAAGGTCATGGAGGGTTAAAAATAACACTATGCTGAAAGGGGAAAGGCAGGTGCTGTGAAGTGGGAGGCGACACGTCGGAAAAACGCTTCGGATTACAGTGTCTGTCTGCGCCCGTTCCTGCGGTTGTGCTGCAGTTGCCTCATTCCCATGCTGTTGCATCACTGAAATCTCCAAAAGCACGCCGGGACTGGGCGGCTGCCCGCTACCCCATGCGGTGTCGCGTGTGAGGCTGTTTGGGAAAAGGGGGGCTGCAGCTTCGCCCATTCCCGGGAATCCCGGTTGGCTGATTCGCTGAGTTTTCTAAGGGAGGGCTTCTCCTATTTCCATGGATTCCATGGACCAAATAACTAGTTCTGCCATTCCCAGTACATAACTAGCACAGACATGGGAATGCAGTACGCCGGTGAGCAGCTCTCTCTTTGTGTGACCCTGAGCTATGCACTTGCTGTTTCCTCTCAGTCAAACACTGGGAATTCCCTGTAGCCTTTGTGTGAAGTTTGAACATGTGCTCATTCCTACCTTTGTTGGTGTACTTCTCATGCAGATGAGTCCATCTGCATCCGTACCTTCCTGTTTATTGCTCTTTAGCTTATTAGGCTGGGAAATGCACTGAAAGTTCTGATGTGACTGTGTGACTGCTCAGGTCACTGAGAATCGTTAGTCTGAAGGGCCCTTGTGCCATTTAATCCCCCTGAATACTTGCTAATTTCTTTTGTTTTTCCATCCCGATGTAACAATGTGTAAAATCTGCCAGGACTGGTAATAAGTGCGTTGTTCGCACAGGAAGGATAACAGTCCCAAGGCATAAGGAGCTAGTGGATGTGCAGGAGGAAGGAGCCGCTAAATGACAGCGCCCCCCCAGGCCACTTTCTGTCATTGTTATGTATAATACATTTCCTGTTTGAGTCATGCTGCGGAATACGAAACCCAGTCTGCCACCATTCCGAGGTCTCCAGTTACCCCCCACCCCACATCACTTCCTCCCTCCTACCCGGTTTTCAAGCGAAAACCGAAGGATGTGACATCTTCACTGACCCCGCGCTTTTCTCACGTCCCCGCCCAGGGTCCTAAGAGTTAATAAACCTGACTGGTCTCAGCGGAACCCCCCCCACCCGGAGCACTGATGTGGGAGAGTATGAACCACAGTCTACAGCACTCACCTGGAAGGAGTGTTTAAATAAATAAGCTTTACCTTCTACTTCCCGGGATAGGGGTGTATCCTTGCTGGGTACTGTGCACAGCTGACGATGGCACCTTTGTGGTCATTAGAGTGGACAGTACAGGCTGGGGGGCTGACATCCCCCCCTGCAAGACAGATGGCAAGCTGAAGTTGGCACCCCATTCATGCACGTGTGCCCATCTCACCACATTCACTCACTCACCTTTCAGAGCTTGGCTTAATCCACAGCACTCAGTCCGCCAATCTACTCTCCTTAAAGGATGCTGTACTAATACACATAAGTACAGTGATCACGTTTAACTATGTCACTGCCACCGATCGCTCTCAAAGTTGTGCACTAGAAACATCGATTTCTCATCTTTAAAAAAGCTTCAGAAATCAGCCATTTTTCCACGGCGTTTCAAAGCAATGGACACGCGTTAGCAGCCGTCTAGCGTGTGCTAATTCACGCACGTCTCCCATGTGCATGTCCCGCGTGTGTCGCCAGGCGTTTAGTCTAATTTGGAGCTGAACTTAAGCGAACATGCAGATTGAAGGAAAGCAACCATTTATCTTTAAGAGTCTCCACCGGCCTTTTGCTAATTATTTCTCTCTCTCTTTCTCTCTCTCACTCTCTCGCTCACCAGCCGTTTGCCAGCATGCCGTCGCTTTTTAATGATATGCAAATGAAATATGCATCAAATTATCCGGCTGCATGTCGATTAAGCGCTGGGGATGCTTTTCCGCTACGCTGTTCGTTGTCTCCCGGTTTCTTCTGAGCCGCTCCGAAACCCGCACGTCAAGCTGGTATAACGAGAGCAGTTAAAGAAAGTAATACAATCGTGAAGGATTATAATTAGCGATGCCAATAGTTCCCAAATGACGGGGGCAGAGAAATCCAAGAGCGGATGCTCTATCTGTAAGATCCAGGTTTAGCCGGGGCTTGCTTGGATGGGAGAGGTAGCAGGAGAGCAGGATTTCTCACATAGAAGCCGGAGGTGCCTCTATGGTCAAGTGTGTGCTTTTCCTAGTGGCTGTTTGCCAGAGGTATGGTATGGTATGACTGTAGAGCGATAAACACAAGAAATCCATCCCCCTTCGTCCCTCCCTCCCTCTCTCCTTTTTTGTAATCCATTTGTATAATGAAGACATGGCACAATTAACATCCCAGTGGAATTAAAATGAAAGGCAGATGATTCCGACCTCATTAGCGCGTTAAAAAAAGAATCCCCTCGTTCCGTAGCAGAGAGCACAAACAGAAATTACGAGCCGGAGTGGTCTTGCGCATTTTCCGCGATCGTATATACACAGGGTTGCCGGAGCTACGGTGATGATGCCCAAGAAGATGCCAACTTGGAAGTAATCCTTCTTGTCGGTGGCCATCTTGGTTCTGGCTCTGTCATTAAGTAGCAGCCCCAAAGAAACACAAAGACCCTTGTAATCCTTCCCTGTGAACGCCTGGTTTATCAATTTATAATCCAGACCTTTTCACTGTGTCAGACGGAAACAGGAGATGAGAGTAATGGCAACTGAAAATGAAGTTCCCCAATATGTGGCTGCACCGTACGGGCTGTGATTTTTTTCCCCCATGGAGCTGAGACAAATGCAGCGTGCTCCTCTTGTGGTTCCCATCGCAGCACAACCCATCCTTGGCTTGGTGCCCAATGCCAGCGGAGCTTGCGGGAACAACGGCGCCGCTCCCTGGGACCTTGTGAAGGGATGCGGTGCCCCGACGGTGTGCCTGGGCAGCAGGGTACCACCTGAGAGAGACACAGCAGCTGAACAAGAATGGGAACCAGGCGCTTGCCCGGTTAGTTGGCAATTATGGGGCAAGGAAAGGGGGAACTGATGTCGGAGGGGCGGGCAGATTCCCACGGCGCCCCCCTTGGTCTGCAGAGTTGCGGACGGGCTCGTGCGGCGGACCCTCCTCCCTTGTGCCCGCCTCCTGTGCCCTGCTGTAGTATGGCATCACTGTGGCTCCTGGGCGCCGTATAGATCCACAGCGTGAGGCATTCATCTCCCTGGTGATTGCCGTGAATGTGGATAAATCGCAGACTCACACAGGCACGCACGCCGTCTGCCTGCCTACCTCCCTCTGCAGCTCTGCCGTACTCAGTGATCATGTAGTTTCATGCTTTTTTTTCCGCCTTTAAAGAAGTTCGTCTCGTCACTCCGAACGAGTAGTTTTGAGGATCAGGTGAAACAAAACAAATTTCAACACAGCATGATGGTAATAATAATAATAAGAAGAAGAAGAAGAATGGTGATGATGATTATTATTATTATTATTTAAAAAAAAACTTTTTATTACTGGTTATGATTTTCTTTTTTTTTGCCGTGGGTGTTCTTCATTAGTATGCAGTCTCATATTTGCCAGCTCCATTGATTCTTGCTGACGCATTTTGTAAACTGCTCCCTCCTGGCAGTTGGCATGTTGCTGGGGTCTCCTGTTTGGGGTGCGGGCCGGGCAGTAGGTGCCAGGGATAGTCCAGCCCAGTGGCGGCTGCTGAGGAAATCTGAAGGAAACATGGCCGCTGTTGGCACGCAGAGCGGGCAGGAGGCTAGGCTGGGCTGGGCGTGATGGCGTGCTCCCCCCCCCCCCCCCACCTCCGGTCGGCTGGCCGCTTTGTTTTGTTTGTAATCCCCCCGTTCAGTCTCATTCTAATTAACAGCAAGAACTTGAGTCGTTTTAATTAGCACTGCGGCGAGATGCGGTGGGCTGCCTCTTCCTGCCGTATCCATGTCAGCCTGTCAGCCGCTGCGGGCACCGCCTTCTGTCAGTCCCGGACCCGGAGCCTCCTGGACCCGGTGCCTCCCCAGTGCCACCGCAGCCATCCCCGGAAACACGCCGAGGAGTGGGCCGCCCATGTCGGTGCATGTGTCTGCCAGCCGGTGCGCTGGCATGGCGTCTGCCAACTGTCTGCCTGGCACAGTGAACTGCAGCATGAGACTGAGGAAGAGGGAGGGCTTTCTTTTGCACCTCCCCCCCAGCCATACCCACCCCCCGGGACAATGCGCCAGTCTGCTGTGAGTTGTTCTCTTTCTTCATTGGTCTTGTGTTTCTCTCTCATCATTTCTCCTCCACTAGCCTTGGCGTTTCCATGGGGAAGATCCGCACTATAGGATGAGGGGAAAATAAATCAGACAAATAATAAAATAATCAGTTGTTCCCATAACCCTCTGCCATCTTCAGTAGGCACTGCCCATGTCGCCATGGCTCCCCATCCCTGCTGAACCCCTATCCTTGCGTCCGCGCTGCCTCATCACCACCGCCGCCATCGTCGTCCTTCTCTGGTCTGCCAGCGACGCCAGCCTTGCCCGCCTCTCTCGAAGAATGGATGGCACAGTGCCAGCTTTCCTCTTTTCTTCCCCCATCTCTGGCTTTCTCACATGCATCCCTCTTTCTTCCCCCATGTCCTCCGCCCACTGCCGTGGTTTTGTTCGGGGGCGGGGGGGGGGGGGGGGGGTTGGCTAGCTGGCGTCTCCGAGCATCCGCCCGCTCCCACGCCTGGCAGACGCCCCGCCTCCTCCCCCAGCAGCCGGCTCGGGCTGCACCACCTGATCCCCCACCAGGATGTTGTGCTGGCATTTTGTTGTAAATAGTCGAAACCAGAAACCACCCCCCATTGCCCATCCCTTTCTTTGCTGCCCACCACCCCACCATAAAGTCTATGCCCCCCATCACGCAAGCTCCCACCCATCTTTCCGCGCCCCGCCTTGCCCACTTCGCTGTCCCAGAACTTCAGAACTCATGCTTGTCAAACGACTTGGAGCTTTATTTCATTCATATTCTAATGAGCTGTTTTCCTGATTATCCGCAGCTACGCTAATTTCAGTAATTGCCGTCGCTGCTGCGTTCCCTCTCTGTTCCCGCCGGCGTACGGACGGCACTCGCGAGGTTAATTATTTAATATCACGCCTCCCCTCCGTCCGGCACTCTCGTCAGCCTCGGCTAATTAGCGAGGAGTGGAGTGGCCGCGCCTGGTTGCGGTGGGGCGGGCGCTCGGATGCCAGTGTGGCTCTCCGCCTCGTCCCCATGCTGATCGATCCCTCACACCGCCCAGCCCCGCCCCGCCTCGCCTCGCCTCTGCCACCTCTCCACATCCCTCCAATGCCGCTTTGCTGATTTTCTCTTTGCTGTTATCCCTGCATGTGACTGCGGGGCGCTGGCACACCGCTCTGTGCCTCTTAAACACCCCATTCTCTCCTTTCTTCTCCTTGTTTCTTTCATTATTAAATAAAAAAAAAAAACCATGAAACAACTTGGGGGCAACAGGAGGAATCCATTATGCAAACCGGCCACAATTTGCATAATGTCTTATGCCAGGAATATGCAAATGAATTCTATAATTTATGGCTGCTTGCACCAGCCTCAAACTGTTCCCATAACTTACAAAGAGGACGCAGACACAGAACCCCCCCCACTCGGTTCCACGCACGCGGTGATTTCACAAAGACTGTGTGAGGCTTCACCCAGGAGGAGAAAGGGCCCCACAGACTATGGGCTCCTCCCCAGACAATGTTTGCTTCTGAATGAGGAAAATGCTGATTTTGGATATTTTTCTACTTTACAGAAATTGGAATTCCTTTTTCCCCCCTTTTTCCATATTTCCCGACCTTTCAAGAGAGCTAAAAAGCATCATTTTTGTGGGTTTTCGTCGGCAGAATCTGACGGCATGTACAGAGTCCTGGATGGGTAGGGGGCAGGCGGGGTGTGCCGGGGGAGGGGTCGTCCGATGGGAACACAGGCATTTCTGCTCGCGTGGTCCAAGCTAGGACTGATCATCTTCCGTGCTTTTTCCCCGGATCACCGTCCACATGCCTGATTGCATGTCGATGGTTGTGGAACTGTAACAGTCAGTGGGAACCTTGCCGGAAGGACAGAGAAACTTGGGTTTGGCTTTTTCCAGCCCTGGATGGCGGTTCAGGGCCTTTGAAGTACGGCCGTGCTGTGGGACAGTGGGACCAAGGCCAGTGTCAGGGATCCCACCGCCGTCCGCTTCTGTGTGTGTCTGTGGCTTTCTGTGATTTGTTAGAGTACACCCACAGCATGCCCGCATAAACAGCAGCATTAATGCTCCTGTGTGTGAGCAAAGTGACCAGCGACTGCTTTGGTTTCCGAATGACCGAGTCTGCAATTTCCTTTAATTTTTTTATGACCTGGAACTACTCCTGAACTTTCTTGGGAGGTTTCTTGAGAGCTGCATTTTCATGCCGAATCCCCCAACACTTTCCTCTGCACGCATTTCATGAGGCATAAATCTGTGGATTCTCTGAAGCACAGGCTGCTTTTGATGCTGGTCAGGAGGATGATAAACTGGTCACTGCCTTGGTAATGTGCATGTTAATGAACAGAAGATAAGTAGTTTTGCTTAAATGTCGAAAATAATGTTCTTTTTCACCTGCTGAGAGTATTAAATATGCAAGGCCACACTGCTGAGGCACTCAGAAATTTCTGAAGTATGAAAAGATTTTTTCAAAGAAAAAAATTGAATTAAAAAGAAAACTAAATGCCCAGAAAAGGCAACAGAGTCTTAAAGTTGAAAATTACTGCAAAATTAATGTAAATAAATGCTACCTCGTCTGTCTGCCAGGCTCTGGATCATTGAATAAAATAAAATAATAAATTAATTTGATAGTCACTTTTGATATCGTTGTCTCCTCATTCTATTTTTTTCTATCAATTAAAGTGTCACATGTCTTAGAAATCTGCATAATATAATGAAAGCAAACATACACTCTAGCTCAGTGGTCCCCAACCTTTTTTCCACCACGGACCGGTTTTGTTCCGTTAACGTTTCTGCGGACCGGGGGGAGGGGAGGGCATGTTAAGAGACGTGTGGGGACATGTAACGATCCCCAATCTTTTTTGAGCCATGAATCAATTTAATGTAAAACAATATTTTCACGGACCGGTATAGAAACAACTAAAAACAAAGTGCGTAAAAATACAACTCACCATCCCGCTGAATTAGTGGGAGCCTTGAGTTTGTTTCTCTCTTACGAGCATAGTTGGGGGAGGAAGCAGAGACGTGTAACAAAGATAATGATGTGCGCAACATTTAACTACAGTAAAATCCAGTTATAACGGACTTCAAGAGGCCTGTCGCGATAAACGATAAATCAATTAATTGCACGATAATTAAAATAAGGTCAGTAATTTTTCCGGCTGCGATAATTTTTATTTGCATGCTTGTTTGTTTTCCTCGTGGCTCTCTCTACCAAATGGGAATATCAGCTCTTTTTAGCAAACCGGGGGTGCGTTTCCCAAACAACGACGGGAAAATTAGCATTAACGATGCATCGTACTACGGTAGTTCAAACATCTGTAGTTTCCCAAAACCGTCGTACCACAGTAGTTTGGACCACGTTAGTTAGTTGGGACTTCCGTAATTCGAACTACAGTGGTTCCAGTGCTGATTGGTCAGACTCTCACGGCGAGTCGTGTGCAAAAACTAACAAACTTTATAATATCGATGGTCTAACTTTCACAGCCGGTCATGAACAAAAACTCATGAACTGGGTAATATCATATAAATATATAATAATCACACACATTTATATATATATATATATGATCAATTTATTGTGTCAGTCACATAACACCAATAATATGAATAACTCAGAAATAGCAATATATAGCGGTAAAATAATGAGATGCTTTTTGGAGAAAGACACTCCATCTGTAATTACGTTGATTTCAGTTCATTGTGTTCCAGTCACACTGCGAACACAAACAAATTCCTGGTCCGACGTTGTCGCTTACAGAATATTAGTGGCTGACTGGAGTAGACAGGTGCGTGTAATATCTGCACATCACAGGCGTCATTTCCCTAGTACAAAGGCATGGATTCCTATCTGACCACTGTAGTGTTATTCTACTCTTCCATTATGGCAATGACACCTTTCAGTGATGAAGGAGAACCTCATCAAAGTGCTGTACTCTTTTCTAAGGCGACTGTTGTCCCTCTGAAGTTATGTGTGTAATGAAGAAACTGCACAACGCCCAATGGTCTGCATAGGGCTACAAATACACACATTTACACATACAAGGGATAATGATTTATTATTATTATTATTATTAGGTTTTATTCTTTTTTTTTATTTTAATTTTTTTTTTCAATTTTTTTTTACCATATGTGGCGAAGTGTACCATATGGCACAATGACCACTGGGTCCACAACATCCTTTATCGAGCAATACACACTAACTACATATGCTACTACAGGGGTGGGCAATCTTATCCAGAAAAGACGGGTGTGTTTGCAGGTTTTTTTGGGATAACTGTTCGATCAGTTGTGTGCGAACTCTTCAGTCGATCAGTTCTCTACGTACAGAGTTGCAGTGAAAAGCTGCATGGCTAACAGCCCTTTCTGGATAAAATTAGCCACCCCTGTGCTAATCTTGTTTATTTTCTCATCATTCTACTACACAGACCAATAGATGAGTGCAGAAAACCCAGAGCAAACTGGAAATATTAACCTAAAATGCCAAAGTACTGATTGACAACTGCTCCCATTTTTCAAACATCGTGTATGAGAAACCAGAAAAACCAAATAATCCCATTTCAGTCAAAAATTCTCAGAAGTATCCCTGGCCAAAAATAAACAGACCAACCGTTCAAGATAAAGTGCTATGTCTACTATCTAAAATGGTATAATTACTTACCTTAAAGACTTGCCTGATAAGCTGTTAAGCGGTTCGCGGTCTGTGAAAAAGGTATTATAAACACTGAAGTGCTAATCGCGCTAGCACACCAATGGGATTTACAATGTTATATTAGCATCCCGCTAGTCGCTAGTTAATTTAACCGCTTGTAAGTGCAAAGTATTTATTGTGTGTTGTTTGAGTTGTAATAAATGTATTATGTGTTGAGTTTCACAGTGCCTCTTTTAGTAAACATCTCAAACTGGAAGATTTGCTTTCCGGTTGCTTATTGGAGGAGCCTGTTAGCTACCTGTCAAGCTAAAAACTGCGCACTCTCATTAGCAAGGATAGAATAGTGCGATTAAGATGTGCAATTTTTTTTAATTCATAATTTTTTCTGTAATTAATTAATCGGGATTAATACGTTAAAGTCCCAGCCCTAATTATTATATTGTACATGTAGTAATCCAACTTTACCTGACCAGATGCGTGACTATTAATAATCCCGACTACGTATCTGCGCTAGATATCACCGGCACGCCACGCGCCTTGTAGGCAGAGCCTGCATGTCTGTTACAGCCGAACAAAACTACAGCTATAAGCGGCCCTGGGGACCAAATTGTTTGTCCGTTATAAGTGAAATTCCGTTATATGCGAGTCCACTATACCTGATGCTTTTTCTGTATGTTCTTAAAGGCGCACGGCCGGGACCAGCGGACCGTTATAAACAATAATCAATTATAAGCGAGTCCACTCTAACGGGATTATACCGTAACCACCAAGTGCGTTGCCTTATCGCCACCTATGAGCTACAGAAGGAAGTATTTTCCAAAGTAAAACAGCCTCTGTTATCCGTTCGCCCGACACGAAATACTCCACGACCCTGTACCAGTCTGCGGCCCGTTGGTTGGGGACCCCTGCTTCAGCTGGTTGGAAATTATCACCTTTAATGAAGTTTTTGAACTGCACCACTGTTTGGTGAAATGTTTTGGGAGTCTCATGATTAAGGAAAGCAGGAGTTTGATTTGAACAACACAAAGTCTTCCTCATTGCAGCCTTTCTTTGACTCATAACATGTTAGAAATTGATTTGCAACCAGCATTGAATGAACTGCGTGTAACTTGCAACCGTATATCTGAAAAGCCATGAAAGCTTTGGTATGCCAGGTAAGGGCTTCTGCAGTCAGACGTCTTGGTGAGTGAGGACGTGGGTAATGTACTCAGTAATGCAGTCCAGCCCAGTGGCAGAACTGCCTTTGACACCTAGCACTTGTCTGGCATTTCGGAAATTGTCCAGGATGTGTCCGTCAGAAGTGCTGCTTTTGCTAACCGACCGCTCTTAACAATTATCGATTAGATGTCTTAGTTGGCCCTTTGATACTGATATATACACACTGTGCCCTGGACACAGTCATGGTACACTGTAATAGTAGTGATGGCTGTGATTCATGCTGGTTCTTCGTATCGGTGTTGACATGCTGTTGAAGGCGTCCTTCTTTCAAGCCAAACAGCAGAATCTGAGGAATCTAGGGCATGGGGGAACCCCATGTGTGGGCTTTTTGAGTTGACCTCTCAATCAGTAATATGGAACTTTTTACTGTATCTCCTGCAACAGTGTTGTATTTGAGAATAATGCTCAACACACCCATCCACCAGTTTCATGTGTGACAAATGACCTAATCCTCCAGTGTAGTGTGACAAATTTCATCAGTGTATGCTTGCTTTAACACCATGAGAAGACACCTATGTCAGCTCTTTACTCTTCCAACACAGAATATAGCCCAGACTCAAATTCCAGTATTTGGTCCTGCTCCTATCCTGTTTACAGCATTCAGGATGTCTAGGATTAAATGCTGTTAAGGACACTGGCCCTTGCCGTGTGGGACGTTTCTGTGATAGGACCTTCAGGTAGATCTCCATCATGCGTCAGTGCTGGAGGTATGCCCTCTCTTCTGGGAGAGACAATAAAGATTATTATAGGTTACCCATCTTCAGGGCTTCACAAAAACATGTCTGAAAAGTTCTACCAAATCCCCCCCCCCCCCACACTTAAGCTCCCACTGGTCTCGCTCCCACACTCATGAGCTCCGCCTAGTGTCTGAGCCCCAGAAAGTCTTATCCTTTCTCCCCCCGTATGGGAGGCCCTGCTGAGTACTTTTGACAGTCTTGCATATACACATGATTGCTCCTTCCACGGGAGTCTTCTCAACGTCACAGACAGACCTCCTGCACCACCCTGAGCATCTGCAGCAGGCCCTGACTAAGGTGCGACTTTCTCTGTCTAAAACCCAACACCCACTGGTGTTCATGCAGTGTGGACACAATGGGAAAAGCTAATGTGTATATTCTTAAAGTCGCATACTCACCCAGGGAATAAGATGTCGTGTAATATCCATCCATCCATCATAACCACTCAGGCTCCAGGAAAACCCTCTGCAGGATATCTCAGGTGGCAAGGAAACAAAGCTGAATGCCTGTCCATTACTGGGTGCACACACACATACAGTACACATACAAAAAGCGATTTAGAGACACCAAACCATATGATTTAGACTGTAGGAGGAAACCTACTCAGGGAGGGGATTCCGCTGTCAGCCCTGGAGGCGTGAAGTTAAAATGCTGCCTGATGACCAATGTGTTGTTATATTGGTTATTGGTTATATCTGCTTGTCCGTTTTTTGGACGGGAAGCCTGTCCATCATAGTGCAGACACACACACTCATGTACCTTGGGCAGGTTTGTGGCTTCATTCAGCCTCACTGCGTGTCTTTGGACTGATTCACACTCACACACACACACACACACACACACACACACTGCGGAGGTGCGAGTCAAACAGGCAGCTTATGGAAATTAAATGGTGTCATTATTTTGTGCTTTTGCTCTGCGTGAAGTATTATAATATTCAGTGGAATGAACTGAGATTGATAATGTCCATTTTTTTAGTCAGTAAAAATGTGATACTGTGCCTTCAGATAATCTGGCTGTTGGGTGTTAGGGGGGTAGAGGTTTGAATGGCTTTTAGCTTGAGGGTCTCCACCCTGCTTTGCCCTTAGTGGGGGGCCCTTTTCCCAGGGGGGTTGTGTAGGTGGAGCATTAATGCTCTCGCGGTTTTTGGTTTTCCTACAGTGTGGCGGTTGTGCTATCAGGCAGTTTCTTTACCATGTTACTGCTTTATTTCTCTGTTTTGTTTTATCTAGGGCAGGGGTGTCAAACTCCATTCCTGGGGGGGCGGAGCCCTGTGTAGCTTTAGCTCTTTTCCTTTTCCCACACAAATGATTCAGCTCAAGAGCTGTGTGATAATTAGCACAAGGAGTTGAATCAGGTGTGATAAATGAGGGAAAATCAAAAAATGTGCAGGGCTCCGGCCCCCCAGGACTGGAGTCTGAAACCCCTGATCTAGGGATTGTCAACCTGTCCATACACAGACAAACAGTGTCCATGGCAAGTCCTGTGCCTGTGGTAAAACTCTGTCTGTGGTTTTATCTTGAAAGGCAGCGTGTCCCAATCCGGTCCCTCCCAGCTCCCAAACAAAAACGTGGACTGTCTCCGGGTCCCTGAGGACCAGATTGGGAGACGCTGCTGTAACATGTAATTTTAACTTTTGTTAACTTTGAGCTAATGTGTGAGACGGCCAAACACCCACAGTAAGCCGAGTTTCGTTTGTCAGATCCGTTTCACATGACCCAGTTCACTGCAGGTTTAGCTATGTGTGTTCAGGGGGTCTTATTCTGCATTCTGTCTCTCTCCCTCTGTGAAGGATGGTGTTGCTATAGAGTGCTGGCCCCACCCCTGCCTGTGACACAGGAAGTGATTCCCCTTCAGGCCACAAAGGGTTACCGTGCAAAATTTCTGCTCAGAAATAGGTCGGCATTAATCTGCAGGATAATTCTCGCAGGAACATTTCTGGGAATCATTATAGGTTCTGCGGATACGTGATAAGAAAATTCATTTTGTTCACCTCTTTGTGTGAATGTGCATATTCATTCATCCTGTTGACTTGTTTCTCTGGGTGGAGCCATATTATTCCTTTATGGGCTTTGCATGCTTAAGACGAACACGGTATTTGTGTTAGAGAAATAGCATGGCATGAAATTTTAAACACTTATTGTGGGACTTTTCTGGCTCAAAGTGCCATGCCTTTCGTTCTGCAGGGAGGGGCCTGCTCTTCTTTTTGGGACGCACTGCTGTGCATGTCCAACATGCCGGACTCCCAGGGTCCTTTGGTCCTTCAGCTGCCTTTATCCCCTCCATCCCCCCCCCCCCCCCCCCCCGCTTCCATAACCATCTGGTCACTGTAAGCACTCGTTAAAAGCAGTAACTTATTTCCAGTTTGAAGCTAATGGGAGGAATACTGACTGCAGTAAAAAAAATAAATGGCCTCCTTCACTGCGCCCCCCCGACCCGCAGTGTAATATTGCGGCAGTGAGAGTGTGCATTACACATCCGAGGCAATACAATTTATCTGTGCTGCACAACGCTGAGTGATGCATTTGAAAATAATGCACTCCAGCAGCACATTACATGAGGTCCGGGCCGATGGCAGCTCGGAGGCAGGCAGCCGATGTATATCACTGGGTCTGGTGTTGGCAGAGAGCTTCCCACGCCAGGGGCCCCAGCACCCCGGGGCCCCTGTGCTCTTCCCCCACCAGCCAGGACCACATAGCCAACTGGTCCCTTCTGCCCGTCTGCCATAGGAACATTCTAGAAAACAGAAAAACGTGACCAGCTGTGTCATATTGCACATTTTGACATTTTTCTCATCACATTCCACATGTTATGCAATATATCAGATAACATATCGGTATCGACTGATATTCGTTAAAAATAAAGACATCAGCATTAGTCTGATGTGTCAATCTTGGTCGATATTACCTCCTGGTACTTATACTTAAATCAATATTCAAAGATAGCAGAACCAAAGCTAAAGACATAACTACTAAAGTAATGGAGGAACGAGGGATTTCATCAGCTCATTCACCAATTAGGACCTTGCTACAGTCCCATAAATCAGCCATGCTTCACTCATGTCTACCTGCCTAAGTTATATGTTGGGGTTTCTGCACAGATTCACAAGATGAAGAATTCCCCCTGGGATCAATAAAGTTCACCTTATTTATCCGTCCATCCATTTTCCAAACCACTTATCCTACTGGGTCGCGGGGGGTCCAGAGCCTATCCCGGAAGCAATGGGCACGAGGTAGGGAACAACCCAGGATGGGGGGCCGGCCTGTCGCAGGGCACACTCACACACCATTCACTCACACATGCACTCCTACGGGCAATTTAGCAAGTCCAATTAGCCTCAGCTTCTTTTTGGACTGTGGGGGGAAACCGGAGCACCTGGAGGAAACCCCACGACGACATGGGGAGAACATGCAAACTCCACACACATGTGACCCAGGCGGAGACTCGAACCCAGGTCCCAGAGGTGTGAGGCAACAGTGCTAACCACTGCACCACCATGCCGCCCTCACCTTATTTAATCTAAACTTAATAAGTAACGTCACCGACATCAGTTTCACTTCAGATCTGTGGAGCACAGTAGTTAGCTGCTTATTTGTATCAGTAATATTAATTAAAAAAAATATTGGCATCTGTCAATGTTTCCACAGTGGTGCACCACTAATAAATAATTAATACTTAATTCTTATTAAATGTGAAGCAGATTTCTTTGAGGTGACATTTCCCTTCTTTTGCTTAAAGTAAGGCATCAAACTGTGTGATTCATGCTTCAGTCTGGCTCCCATTTTAACTCTCAGATTATAGAATATAGGCTTTAAAACCGTGACCCACGTTCCCCTTGAACTTGTGCTGGCTGAGTGACAGGTGCAGCCCTTGGCCATTTTCCTGCAGCTGCATTATTCTTCATCAACGTCGCGTTGCAATCCACGATGCAGTCCCCGTGATCTCATACCGTATCCCGCTAAACTGCACAGACCAACATCAAAGTCTTCAAACACAGTAACCGTTTAGGTTTGGTACGCGCGTACTTGTGCGAAGTCCTCATTTTGCTCATTTTGAAGCATACCGCTGTAAGCTACCTTGACGTCCGCTGGCCCATTGGCGTGTGGCCTGCTGCTTTTCTTGAGATCTGCTGTCCGCTCCTGGCGATCTCTCCATCGATGGCTATTGATTTGATTCAGATTGCAAGGTCTTTTTGAGGAGTCCCATTCCCGATTCAGCGTATTTTTATGTGACCTATAGCGTTATAGCCAAAGCTTGGCGGTTTTCAAGAGGGAGGGAGGACTGCATTAACGATGCATACACTGGGGTGCAGAGGGGAGTTTGCCGCGGTCACGTACCCCCCCCCCCCCCGCCAATCAGTGAAATACATCCAAATGCATCACAGTGGAAGGTATTTCCACTGCTTTTTGAGGAAGAATAAAATATGTAGGAAGCACATGACAGAGAGATGATGTCATGTTTGTTTTAGTTACGGTACCTCTTATTTGCGAATGATTAGAGTTATTGTATTTCTCTTTCGTTTGCTTAGCTGCTCTGAAACCAGGATGACCTATCACGTGGTTGGAGAGGTGTAGGCAGGTATCATCCTGGGAAAATCGCTCTCTGTTATTCACACACACAAATCTCTGGGGAGCTGTAGAACACTATGATTTTACAGCTGCTGGGATTCTCTTTCCCGTGCTGTTGTTCATGTGTTGTTTTAAAATTTAATGACGCCCTAATTAAGTAAGTGATCTGTGGATCTGCTGTGCCCTTCAAGTGAACCCGGTGACCCTGTCACCTGATCTCAGTGGACATAGACATGCGGTGCCTTCTCTTATTTTGTATGAAGTATCTGACGAATGTATCCGAGTTGTGAGTTTGATGTGACTGTGATGCATTACTAGCATTCTTTTCGTTTTTTTTTCGGATTATGTTCCTTTATATTTTAAGTGTACATGTGCGTTCCCGATGTATCTCTTCCTTCCCTTTTGCAGCCTCTAATCTACCTTTTCAGAACATCCTTTGCACGAGTAAATATAGTCCGGCCTCGTAATACAGGCTCATAGCAGATCATATTCAGTAACAATTGCTTTAATGCCTGTGCATTTTCTAAATTACATGATGAATTTGGGCTGGATTCGCTTTTTGTTCCCAATCTATCCATCTGCTAACAGACTAAAAGATGTTTCATCCCCCTCCCCACAGACCACTGTCTCCGATTTTTATGCAAATTATTAGTATGTGTCACCAGCCTTCCGCCCAGCCCGGGGCTTCTGAATAGAAATTTTAATAAGGTATCACTCTCATTTCTGATTTCCAGAGGATGAAAAGGGTGACCTCTGACCTTTAAGGGTGACAGGTGTAATACCCTGACATTAAACCCATCCCGCTGTGGAGCAGGTCCTAGCACTTGAAAGGTTGAAGATCATGTCTCCCGAATGCATACTTGTGGTAATTTCGCTTTTCCTTGAACGGTGTCTTGTCGAGCTGTTTTGGCTGAGGATGCCTGCTGTCCGCTATGCAGTTTTATTTGCCGCTGTGAATTCAGTACTGGCAGTGAAAGATAAATGTGCTATTTCAACATTTATTGGGGAGGGGGGCTACCTGCGGTGAACAAAGCCACAGCATATATTAAATCGGGCTTTGGCTTTGACAGCATGGCCTAGTAACAGCTGTACCTTGGTAGGGACACGGGGGATGGGGGTGGGGGGGGCTCTGTTGATTTGGTCTCCGATGAGCTCTGTGCCGCCAGAGAAATATCCTATAGATTAAAGCTGAATGAGGAAAAAAATCCCTCTTTGCATGCTTCATATTTCCATGCAAGAGGCCACAATTAGCATGATAATAACAGGACTTAAACCTGTAAAGATCAAGTCACTTTGAGTCCGTACTGGGTCCCTGTAGATACATTTTAATGTGGAGGGTTTGCCCTTTATCTGTTTATCTGTTTGAACGCCGACCACATGAGATGATGTGCTGGTTTCCTCATATTGCCCTTTGAGCATAATGACCTCATAACGCTGTGGTACGTGGGGGACATTTTGCTTTGATGCCCTCTTAAAGTTTCAGAGCAAATTGACAATGTCTCTAATGTCCTCTTGCAGGGTCCCCCCAGGCAGTGGGAAATTTCTTTGTTTATGCTTTAGATATAAAGATTCACCCTGCAGGCATCCTAACTAGTGACGAACGAAAGGTGTGACTATAGTTATGGAGAATCAGAGAGAGGCTGAAGATATCTGTGTGGTTCAGCAGGTTAAGACACGGTGCCTGCGATCAGAAGGTCATTGGTTCAAATCCCAGGGTTGATAGAGTGATTTTACTGTTGGGTCCTTGAGCAAGGCTCTTACCCCCCCGACAGCAGGGACTGGTTAACCTTCTACTGTTAGTTGTACGTGGCTTTGGATTAAAGCATCTGCTAAATAAATAAAATGTAACGTCATTACACTGAACCTCAGTCATGTGTCCGGCCACCTTGAAATATTCGTTTTGTATGTAGGTTTTAATCTCAGAGGAGCCAGGACTCCAGTGTTTTATCTGCAGTATATATTTGTTTAGAGTATCATGCTAAAAAAAACATTAGCTGGGCAGGTGAGTTTTATTGTGAGGTCATGCAGCTGCAACATTTTGAATACGAATATCACTGCTGCTCTACCTAAAGACTTACGCATAAAGACGCATTGTTACAGAATACTGGAGTGTAATCGATATGGAAAGATAAACTGCCTGTGTTAGTCTCTCTTCTAATGTATCGTTCTTATAGTGTCCTGCACCAAACCTGTTCTGACACCTTGTTGTTATTGATGAAGTAATTACAGTAGTGGCTTTCTGTTTGATGCAGTCCAGCTGCTTGTACGTAGTGATATTGCAAGTACAGTACAGGAACCCGTGATTTGGGGTGGACTAACTTTTTTGGGGGCCCGAGGCTGACATGGGTAGGGGGCCCCCTAAGTGGTCCGTTTGAGCAGTGAGAAGGAATTAAAAACATCAATATTATGCTAAGCAAAGTGTGGGGTGTCAGTGGTTACCGACGAGATTGGGGGCAGGAGCTCTGTCCGTAAAAGCCACTGATCAGTGGGAGAGGTGTATCATGCTGGCGGATCAGTTGGCCGAATTTATGAAGTTTAACAGTTCCCTGTTTTGGTTGGTCTTGAATAAATACGCTTGTTTAATTATGTTCTATCCACATCTGCTCACAATTTATGTAACACTTTAGTGGGACACTATCAAAGACACAGGAGACGTAATGTTAGTCTTGTATCTCTGCACCACGGAAAGAGAAAAGTAGCTGCTTTATAAGGAGTGAATATGACCACATAAAAATGCTGATCGGACAGCAGAAATAGAGTGAAAATAGGATGAGAATAGGGATGGTGCAGAATGGGGATGGTGTAGAATAGGGATGGTACAGAATAGGGATGGTGCAGGATGGGGATGGTGCAGGATGGGGATGGTGTAGAATGGGGATGGTGTGGAATAGGGATGGTGCAGAATAGGGATGGTGCAGGATGGGGATGGTGCAGAATAGGGATGGTGTAGAATGGGGATGGTGTAGAATGGGGATGGTACAGAATGGGGATATGCAGGATGGGGATGGTGCAGAATAGGGATGGTACAGGATGGGGATGGTGCAGAATAGGGATAATGCAGAATATGGATGGTGCAGGATGGGGATGATGCAGAATAGGGATGGTGCAGGATGGGGATGGTTCAGAATAGGGATGGTGTAGAATGGGGATGGTACAGAATGGGGATGGTGCAGGATGGGGATGGTGCAGAATAGGGATGGTGCAGGATAGGGATGGTGTAGAATGGGGATAATGCAGAATAGGGATGGTGCAGGATGGGGATGGTGCAGGATGGGGATGGTGCAGAATAGGGATGGTGCAGAATGGGGATGGTGCAGGATAGGGATGGTGCAGAATGGGGATAATGCAGAATAGGGATGGTGCAGAATAGGGATGGCGCAGGATGGGGATGGTGCAGAATGGGGATAATGCAGAATAGGGATGTGCAGGATGGGAATGGTGCAGAATAGGGATGGTGCAGAATAGGGATGGTGCAGAATGGGGATAATGCAGAATAGGGATGGTGCAGAATAGGGATGGTGCAGGATGGGGATGGTGCAGAATGGGGATAATGCAGAATAGGGATGTGCAGAATGGGGATGGTGCAGAATGGGGATGGTGCAGAATGGAGATAATGCAGAATAGGGATGGTGCAGGATGGGGATGGTACAGAATAGGGATGGTGCAGGATGGGGATGGTGCAGGATGGGGATGGTGCAGAATAGGGATGGTGCAGTATGGGGATGGTGCAGGATGGGGATGGTGCAGGATGGGGATGGTGCAGAATAGGGATGGTGCAGGATGGGGATGGTGCAGAATAGGGATATTGTAGAATGGGGATGGTGTAGAATAGGGATGGTGCAGAATGGGGATGGTGCAGAATAGGGATGGTGCAGAATGGGGATGGTGCAGAATAGGGATGGTGCAGGATGGGGATGGTGCAGAATAGGGATGGTGCAGAATGGGGATGGTGCAGGATGGGGATGATGCAGAATGGGGATAATGCAGAATAGGGATGGTGCAGAATAGGGATGGTGCAGGATGGGGATGGTGCAGAATAGGGATGGTGCAGGATGGGGATGGTGCAGAATGGGGATGGTGTAGAATGGGGATGGTGTAGAATAGGGATGGTGCAGAACGGGGATGGTGCAGAATGGGGATGGTGCAGAATAGGGATGGTGCAGAATGGGGATGGTGCAGGATGGGGATGATGCAGAATAGGGATGGTGCATGATGGGGATGGTGCATGATGGGGATGGTGCAGAATAGGGATGGTGCAGAATGGGGATGGTGCAGGATGGGGATGGTGCAGAATAGGGATGGTGTAGAATGGGGATGGTGTAGAATAGGGATGGTGCAGAATAGGGATGGTGCAGGATGGGGATGGTGCAGAATAGGGATGGTGCAGGATGGGGATGGTGCAGAATAGGGATGGTGTAGAATGGGGATGGTGTAGAATAGGGATGGTGCAGAATGGGGATGCTGCAGAATAGAGATGGTGCAGGATGGGGATGGTGCAGAATAGGGATGGTGCAGAATAGGGATGGTGCTGTCCTGTTTGTTAGGGAGTGAGAGTACTCAACAGCGTCGCTAATGACATCCCCAGAGCGCACGCTTCGCATGAAGACACTAGCTATATATGTCAGCTTTACACACGCCTTCTTAAAATGAAATGTATAATGTGATATTTTTTAATAAATGCTCCTCTTAATGGGTGGCATTTCTACTTGGTTGAATGGGTCATCAAAATAACTGTCGGTCTGTGTTTTCTTTATAAACTGAATGTGAATGTTTCTTCAGTAGCTGGGGTGAATACGAAGCGTACCTGCTGGATGTCCTCCCCACATTGCTACTGTTAAATATTTAAGTTAATTTTTGAAAATAACTTATCGGGTGGTGCTGTGCCTCACACCTCCAGTGTTGTGGGTTTGGATCCCTGCCCTGCTTTGTGTGTGCGGAGTACTTGTGGGTTTGAATCCCTGCCCTACTTTGTGTGTGTGTAGTGGTTGAAGGTTTTAATCCCTGCCCTACTTTATGTGTGTGGAGCGGTTGTGGGTTTGGATCCCTGCCCTGCTTTGTGTGTGGAGTGGTTGTGGGTTTGGATCCCTGCCCTGCTTTGTGTGTAGAGTGGTTGTGGGTTTGGATCCCTGCCCTGCTTTGTGTGTGTGGGGTTTGTTCCCTCAGTGATCTGTTGTTATCCTCTGGGTATTGTGGACTCTTCCCAAATTCCTGAAATACAGTTTGGCTAATTTGGGCTTCAGAAATCCCTGTACTGCATGATTGTGTATATGTATGTGCCCTGCGATGGCCTGGCACCCTGTCCAGAGTGTGTTCCAGCCATATGCTGCCTGGAATGGTCCCCAGATCCCCATGCTTGGAAGATGGATGGATGAGATTTATGTTATCCTCATTTGCCATAACCCTGTACAGGATAAGCGCTTTTGGAAGATGGATGGATGTTCTGCTTGTTGTGGTGTTTGATTGAATCGGCACCTTTTTTTGACTGATTGTTTTTGGTAAATTTCTTGGACTAGCACATTTTGCGCCTTCAGATGTATGCGTTGATGTTATTGCTGTGTATTTGCCTGTCTCAGTCCCATGCCGCCTTCTTCTCCTTCATAGATGGATGAGCGCGAGATCCAGACCCTGCAGGACACCATCACAGAGCTGCACCACGAGTTATCCCTGAAGGACCAGGAGAACCTCAGGCAAATGCAGGAGCTGCACCGGTTTGAGAGCAAGGTCAAGGAGGTGAACACAGATATACAGCGTGGTCCACTTTATGTGCCCCACAGTCCTGCTGGTGTACGTCAGTACTCCAAGTCTTCTATGCAGCATTATGTTATCATTAATGCCATTTTGGTATATTATTCAAGGGCAATTCTAGGACTTTTTTTAAGTTCAGGAGCATAAGAGGGGCTATAATTCATACAGAAGGGGCAACTTTATCATTAGCCATTAATATACTGTGAAGCACTGAGTGACATTCCAGGAGCCAATCAGCTTGCAGCGGGGGCCAGTGCCTCTCTGGACCTGCCCCTGTATACAATCCTGCTGATAAAGATATAGTTCTAATTCAGTCCTAACTGAATAAATATCAATTTGTTTATATGTCTCATACTGAAATCTTTTGATTTCCTTGAGAATCTCCCTCATACCAACCAGTGTCAGATCTACCAAGTCAAACACAAGCAGCACAGGGCACAACGCAGGAGGAACCCCTGGATGGGATGCCAGTCCATAACAGGGCACATAAATATGCTCAAACTCTGGGCAGTTCAGAGATGCAGTTAGTGCAACAGCATTTCATTGGATAGTGGGAGGAAGCCTGCCTGAGACGGAGAGAGCATGTAAACTCACAAAGAGCAGAGCAGAGGCGGGATCCGAATCCACAGCCGAATGAGGCTGGCGTGCTACGCGTCGTGTCACCCAGTCAGTATTAAGCTGATTGGATGTGAGGTTGTTAAACTGAATCGCTGCCCAGCAACAGCTTCTGAAAGTCACAGTGCTGGCATCTGACGCGTGGCAGTGATGCGTTCGGTAGCCTGTCGTTTCCCTACCAACAGGTTGCGTTTAAACGTGAGGTCACATCCTTGGTTCTTTATCCTGTGCCTTCTGATTTGTGGGGACGCTGTGGAAGCCGTCGTGAGGGCTATAGATAGACAGACAGATAGGAATAATAAATAATATGCAACAATAAACAGTAGCATTGCAAAGAATGTCAGGGAAAGTACTATAGGGATATATGACATGTATGACATGGAATCCTGTAGTAACAACTCAGAAATAAATAGTATAGCACAGTGAATGAATGAATGTCCTGAGTGTTATTTCACCACAATGCTGCCATTTTGAGTAAATGCCTCTGAAGCAGAAGGTCTGCCTCTGTACTTGATGAGGCTAAGGCGCTCTAAGGGGGCTCCAGACTGAAGAGAGACAATCACATACCTGTTCTTCCATCCTGTTTCCCTCCCCCTCCTCCACTTCCTGCTACACAGAGGGAAGAGGGGGCAGGATCACTATTATAGGGAGGTGGTCCCGGGAGCGAGAAGCCCATTACTCACGTGTGACAGTATCAGGGAGGCCGGCTGAGCTGCCCTCACTCGCCCCGGACCCAGCACCACGCTCAGTCTTGCCTCGCCTCCCTCTCAGGAAATTGCCTCGTTCTTCAGAGCCCCGAAGTGACACCCTTACTTTGCCCGCACGTGTGTCCCAGCCAGAGAGCTGGACTTCTGAGGGCTTTTTTGGGTGCTTGGGAAAGGACAAGACCAGTGGCTGACGAGTATGGCTGGGTGGCTGCCTGTAGCATTTGACATAAAGTACGAGCGTAGCTGTCATTAGTGTACAGTTCTCCTTCCCTGCATGTACTTCTGCAGTGATTGGACCTTCTTGAAGGTTACAGTGACAGCCCTGCACCTTGGACACAGCTGGTAGCCTTTGCTCCCCACGCCCTCCCCCCCCCCACCAAGCCACAGGGTCCATTTCTGGAGACTAATTTAGCTATACAGCTTTTCCCTGACATCCTGTAGGTGGCGTCAGTGAGAAGCTCTCCCACACCGGTCTGTCAGCACCTGCTGTCTGTCTGGCTGGACACTGAGGCGTTCAGAGATTTTTACAAGATGCTCCGATGCAATCAGGTGGTCGTGTTTAAATGTGCGATGTTAGAAGGGCATTTTGTAAATAAGAAATATTTGTTCCTCATTATTATGCGGATGAAAAAAATGTGGGGTCAGTATGTTTGAGAGCTAGAGGTCCATTAATGGAGTCTAGGCCTGGCCTCGCTCCAGCCCCCCCTCACTCTGGAGGATGATTGTTTATTACCATTGCAGCTCAGGCTTTGTTCCAATTGTCTGGGATCCCCCCTTGCCTCTATCCCCCCCCCCCCCCGCCTCGCGGTGCGCCTCGGGGGTTTGCCGCAGCTCTCGCTGCGGTGTGTGATTAGGGGAGGAGAGTGTCGGATTGCTTCTCTGCAGGACTGTCTGTTTGGTATTCATCATGGGCCACGGCTTTGATTCGGAGGCTCTTTGACGCACAAGGACATTGTTCCTCCCACCCGACTCTAGAATGTTCGGCGAAAC
Organism: Brienomyrus brachyistius; assembly: GCF_023856365.1. NCBI lineage: Eukaryota > Metazoa > Chordata > Actinopteri > Osteoglossiformes > Mormyridae > Brienomyrus > Brienomyrus brachyistius. The sequence goes on along the minus strand of NC_064545.1, from coordinate 1,824,080 downwards.
AGGATGCCTTCTGCCGCAAGAATAATAATATTAATAATAATTCATCCGGCACGTTTATTCAGCATCGTTCACTTATCCTTGTGGATTCAGTAAGATTCCTGGAGGTGAAAAGCCTCCCTTCAGAGGCTGCTATTTGGGGCTGGTGGCTTTACTGTGGGGTAGGGGGGAAGGTAGATAACTCTGAGAACCCAGTATGCACGTGGGCGTTGTGTTAAGCACAGCTGGACCAGCGCAGGGTTGTGTTGGGGGGTCTGTTCTGGGTTAAGGGCTGCACTTTAATGCCACCTGCCCCCATAACTCTCCTGGGGGCTTGTGGGAGGTTGTAAACATCTCAGTTCGTGGCGGACCAGGGGCGGAACGCCGAGGGCCTCTCACACTGGAAACTGCGCAGGTGCTGCCTGACCAGCTCCATGTCAGAGGTCTCTGTCTTCCTCAGCTTTATGCTGACACTCTCGTGCAGACCACACCTTGCTTCTGATTTCCAGCTCGATGCATCTGTCAATGCAGAAGGAGTCGCATAACTCTACTCAGCTGACTGTGTTCCACTTACCATATGACCATGCATGTGTTAATATTATTTCTTGCAGATTCTTGTGCTGTGTATGGAATCCCATTCACATTCTCTGATGCAGCTTTATGGTGTTGCACGAGTGTCTTAATTCTCACAACTACCCTGGGGGTCAAATTGTCCCCAAAGGCACACGTCAGATGACTTTTTATAGTGATGTAATTCTTGTAGGAGCGTGTAAGAGATAATGACGGGCTGATAATCATCGACTTACATCCAGTCGAGTAACATCCAGTCGTACTCACACCCGAGGTCCCGTAAGAGCCTTATTATTAATAATTTATAGAGAGACGTCCAAAGCAGACATAGTGGACGTTAGCAGACTGATAGCGCTGCTGCTATGGAGATTTTAGTTAAATGTGTTTGATATTGTATCTTATGTTATATAGTATACTTGACGTCTCTGCTATACATATCGAGATGCCTCCAGATCGACTTACATCCTCATTTCCAGAACATAACCCGGACGTAAGTCGATGGGTACCTGTACCTCTTAATCACATATGCGTGTGGGATCACCCTGAACAATAAACGTGAGTCTCATGGTATTGCAGGGCTGAACTACATGCACAAGCTTGGAAAAAGCAATTTCCAACTTTGCAGACAGTGGGGCGGGGGGTGTAGGACAAGCCGACATTCTGCTGCCTCTTGGGAGGGTGGAGTAGTGTCTCCCCCCACCTTGGACTCCAGGTTAGTGGACTGCTGACGTTTTTGTAGGGGGGCACCAGGTGTCTGGGCTGTTACTCTCATTCTCTGACTCTTTGGCTTTATTTCCCTGATCTTTCACCTGACCCCCCCTCTTCTTTTAATGCTCTCTTCCTCCGGTAATCCCATTGTCTTTGTGCTATGATTTCCCGCATCTTTGGTCTGCTTTCCTTCACCCTGATTCTTCCTTTCTTTGTGTACCTCCCCCCGCTCAGATTTTATTACCTCCCGGCTTTCTGGTTTGATTGTCCGGCCTCTGCGGTCTGATCTGCTGACTGTTTGCCATGTGTTAGATTCTTCCCTGGATCACCCTTTCTGAATTGCTGATATAGGAACGGTTTCTAGGATGACATAACGGTAAATGTTACTGCCACTGTTTGTGTCCAGTAAACATTGAAAATGGACCTGAAGTGGTTCAGGCTTATTATCGATCACTTGTAACAAAGAGGACAGTGGCATGTATAGAGAGCAAGTTAGTGAGTTCAGGGTGGCTCCACTGCCCTGCGTGAGAACTGTCTGATACCGTAGAGTCTGCCTCTTGTTTGGCCCATGATTTTGGCCTTGTTCCATACCCTCTGAATGGAGTACCAATGATTTACCTTGGCATCTTTATGATTTCAAAAGATCCTCTGATTATAAACGCAGTGAAAAGCTGTCAGGCTAAGTGCTTCACTGGTCACTCCTTAAATACAGTGTGAGGTAAAATGAGCGTACAGTATGCCATCACTGCGCAGGGGTGTTCAGCCTGGGTTCCGTTCTGTGAAACCTGACAAAATGTGCCGCCGATTCTCTCATGCTCCCCACATAATGCATGTTATTAGCCACCGGCACCATCCCCGGGGCAACAAATATCAAAGGATGCCCCCTTCTCAGAGGGAATAATTATTCAAAGACGGACTCTTCCCCCCCTGGAGAAACAGTATTAAAGCAGCCCTCTCAACTCCTTAGTTCTTATTTATTTATAAAATCACACCTTTGGGGTAGGGGGTCTATAGCTCTGGTCTGTGTTGAAGAAAGCCTGAAAACGCTTGCCTGAATGCAAAGGCTTTGAATTTTTCCATACTTACTTACTAGTACACAAGTATGCCTTCCTGTTAAAACCGATAAGTACGGCAATCGATTGTTGTAACAGCGTAAATGCGTATGTATTTTATGTACGTTTGCACTGCTATGACAAGAAATTGCCGTGCATTTTAACCTTTGTCCCGCAAATGAAGTACGAATTAGCATATACAGTAAAGGTTATTCTGAATAATTTCTTGTCACAGTAGCATAAATGCACATAAAATACATACACATTTGTGCTGTTACAACAATCAATTGGCCCACATATAGCTTTTAAAGGTGAATGTGTATTTTCATGCCAGTTACAGGTATGTGTCACGATTGCTGGCTGACCGCGGGTAATGCGCACAGGCAGGAAGCACGCAGTCAGGCAGAAGCAGGGAAAACAGGGGTTTATTCGTGTTACGGAGACTGGGTAACATCTGATGCCAACGAACATCAATGACAGACAACCCAAACAGGTAAGACCAGGACTTAAAATAGGACAGGACTAAGCAAAGTAATCGGACACAGCAGGAGACAATTAGGGAATCACACGTGGGTCATCAGAGGGCGTGGCACACACGAGGAGCGGACGAGCCGAGTTTTGTGTGAAGAAATGTTAATCTCAAGCACTGCTCTGTAAAAACCTAAGGCTCTATAGTAGGAGGAATAACGAGGACCACAACACGCCCAGTAGGACCGCAGCACGCCCAGTAGGACCGCAGCACGCCCAGTAGGACCGCAGCACGCCCAGTAGGACCGCAACACGCCCAGTAGGACCGCAGCACGCCCAGTAGGACCGCAGCACGCCCAGTAGGACCGCAGCACGCCCAGTAGGACCGCAGCACGCCCAGTAGACTCACCATGGGATGAGTTTCTGCTTCGTCCCGTCTTACGCCGCTCCGGCTCGGTTGCCTAACCTGCCGGTACCGCTGGGCTCTGGCCCGCAGTGGGGCTCTCTCGTCATGGTGGGTCGGTCACATGGTGAGGCTCAGACTTCAGTGCAGCAGATGCAGTACCGTTTGATTGGATGCCTTTTCGAACTTCAGTTCCCCTTTCGCCATTCTGAGCGTGATTTTTTTCCCCCTCTGAATGACTAATGAAGGTCCACTGACAGGCAGCGGCTGGTCTCGGATGACGGGTTGGCTGCGGACAGGCGGCTCTGCTGTTGGTGGGGAATTCAGACGCGGTGTTTTTTGAGGCCCGCAATGTCGAATCGCGTCTCGCCGTCTCCATATCCATGCGGATTTGCCCTCAGGTGTACTTTCTTTGGAAGATAATGCGCAGGCAGTATTAAGGCAGGAAACACTGTGCTTGAGTCTTTAAGAGTGCCAGTTACTCTCTGTGGGCACAGATGCGTCTCCCTGGATGCCTCCACTCTGAGGAACGTCGCTCAGAGTCACATTTCGGAATGGGGCGCCCTCTCATCCTCAACACTGTGATGTTGTGTGTCTGTAGTGAAACGGCAGCCGTTTGACACAATTTTCTTTTAAGAATACCACTGTTAAACCTACATTCATTTATTGCCGTTACAGTACCAGTCAAAAGTCTGGACACACCTGCTTTTAATACATTTGTCTCTGTTTTAGCTGTTTGTGACCTTAATGGTAAAAGGCCTCGAGGCAATGAAGTAATATACATCAAGTATTGCAATGGCAGAGAAATCTCAGGGTTTTCTCAAATTTCAGACTCTTCAAAATAGCCCCGTTTTGCTTCGATGACAGCATTGGAGACACTTGCAATTTTTTCCAACCAGTTTCCAGATGTAGCCACCTGGAATGCTTCTCCAACAGTCCTAAAGGACTTTCTCAGTTTCTAGGCACAAGTAGGCTGCCTTGCTCTTACACTTCGATCCAACTCATGCCAAACCATAGGTTTAAATTACCGCTGTGATAAGGCGCACTCTGCAGTTTACGCCAATCAGTGCCTAACGCGCACACGTGATTGGATGTGCCAGTGAATTTTACATTCCTGCATATGGGTCAAAATCTCTTTATCCTGCCATTAGAATTCCCTGTAACTTCAGTTCAGTGAAAACTTAATGTAGTCCGTAACTTTCAATGAGAATACGGCAGAACATCCAACACATAACTTGAGACGTATGACAGTAAATTTACTTAAATGTCTAATCAGTGCTGTTTATTATTATTATTATTATTATTATTAATAAGAAGTGTGAGGTTATTCTTTAGCATTAAATTTGCCAGTATCCAAGCTGCATTACCATTTCTGCCAGCAGAACTGGGTTCAGCTTCACGTTTTTTTTTCTCGTTGGTCCTGCGAGTTGTTTAAACCGAACGCTGGGCAGTGCCCTCGCACCATCGTTCCTTTCAGGTACGCTTTAAGTGCTAAAATCAGTTTTAAAAGGCAATAGAGTTTAAAAAGGCAGTCCCCCCTGTATAGTAGCTCCATAGCTGGGTTGTAAATATCATTCAACCTAAAGCTTAAACAAATAGCTCAGTGTGTGGCTCCTGCTCTCAGTAACCCGCTCTTTTTGCTATGGAAGGAGACCTTTTGCGATCACTGACACCACTGACAGAGTCCCCGTTGCACAGGCCGGCCTCCCCCTGTGTGTTTTTTGCTGTATTTCTGCTTCATTTCGTGTGCAGTCTACTTTATATCTTGCGATGACTGTGTGGAGCTCGGCCCATGTGCACCATTTGCAAAGTCTCTGTGGACTCAGTGAAAGCGTCTCTCTTCTGAGCCGATAACATGCTGCCCACTTTACCCCCTACCCATTCCTGAGGTTACTCACCCCTCAGACTGGCACTGGGCATTTAAACTTATAATAATAATAATTATTATTATTATTATTATTTATCTGTTCATTGTTAGTCAATATATTTGTTCCATCCCATTTCATTGATGCTCTCCTAATTCTTGTATTCATACCTTCATATTGCACATCTATAAAACCTTGTGTCCTGCCTCCCTGTTTTTGCTCTGTCCTCTGTTTGCCGCTTTAAGTATTGTGAAATGTTGCACCATGGTCCTGGGGGAGCTTTATTTTGGGCCACTGTATACCTGTTTATAGATGGTATGACAGTAAAGCCCACTTGACTTGACTGGAAATGTGAGAAAGGTCCTTTTGTACAAACTGTTCTTACATGCAGCTGATTCTCTGTGCCACCGTCCCATCCTGGTTTTCCCGAAGCAAGCTTTCGTTGTGAAAAGTTTTCCAGGAGTTTCACAGGGTGGTTCAGATGGTGTGCATCTCGTAGGTGTTGCAAATTGAAAACCAGACATGATTAGCTGGTTAGTTAATTGCACCAAGCCAGATATTCCTCTAATGGTAAAAGAAGGACTGTTGTGTTCATTGGTATGCATGTTCACTTAGCTAGTGTTCCAGTGCTTAATCAATGAAACTATCTCATTTTGTTTTCAACTGAGAAATGCTTAATTTGTATTGTCACGGATTTCTTCCAGCAGTTGGGCAATGGTGGGTATTGACATGTGCTATGAAGCCTTGGGTTTTACGGAAGGGCCCCAAAGCAGGAGAAAAATCCCGGAATATTGACCTTCCTCAGCCGGCTAGGACTGTGCTGCTGTCTCAGTGTTAAGAAAGTATCCCGTCGCTTGTGAAGGTTCCCAGGTGGGCAACTTCTGATAGCATTCAGATATCAGTTCATAAAATGCACAGACAGGATCTGAGGTGGGTTTGGCAGACAGGTCATATTTCTTCATCGTTCTGCGGCAGCTCTGCTGCGTCTAGCAAATAATTATCCCTAGAAATAATTCAGGCTGTTTATTTTTGTTTTAATTCACATCGACTTGCTGAATGGTAAATAATTTATCCATCCATCGATCTTCCACACTGCTGATCCAGCACAGGGTCACTGTGATTAAATAATTTATATAACGTACATTTCCTGGTATAGGTGTCACATTGATCCACTAGAACTTCTTTTTTTTCACAGTTACTGCAGCTGTAGCTCCTTTTGAGAGCTGAGTCTGTTAATTGTGAACTAAAATAGGCAGTAACACTTTATTTGGGGTAATAATGTAGCATTATGCTATTACTTATGTATTAACCACAAACTAAGTGTTAGTTTCAAACCGATCTCATGTTTGTTCATCATTAATGAATTGTCACACATCTTTTATCTCAAGCAAGTACTATATGTAATTCTGTAAACCTTTGTGAACTACTGCAGGAACCAATAAAGGAAGTACTGCAGGAATAAATAGTGAATAACACACGTAAAATACTGAACCTCATGTTTGTTCATCATTAATCAATATTGATGCATCATTTATCCCAAACACTTACTATATTTGTTACTGTATCTGTTACTATATCTGTTAATTCTGTAAAACTTAGTGAACTACTGATGGAACAAGTCATGAATAACTCAAGTAAATTACTGATCTCACATTTGTTCATCATTAATCATAACATCTTTCATTTTAAGTAGAAACTATACTTCTTCATAATTTATACTTCATTAGTAACTGAGTCACTACTAAGTATTTGTGTTCCCTCAAGTAAAGTGTTACCAAATAAGCTCTAATAGGCTCAGAATTGTACAGAGAACACTGCAGAGATAGAGAACACAGCAGAAAGTCCTTCAGGAAGGAGCGAGAGATTGAATATCGAGGTGGGTTTTAAATACCGGGGCGGCGCTGCGGTAAAGCGTGTGACGGGGATGCGGCCGGGAGCCGGAGACCAGCAAGGAGGAAGTATGCTGTAAGCAATTAAAGCTGCGGGTGCGGAAACAGGGGGCGGGGGGGCGGCTCGCACGGGTCTGATGAGTGCGCCGCAGGCCACGTAATTATGTATGCATGAATATTTCATGAGGAACACGTGTGTGGACAACCTGCCGGCCCGCGTATGCATGAGGGCACGGTGAGCCTGATGCTGCGGACTCACACACACTCATCTATGATTCATCATGGCCTGGAAGGATTCTACTCTGTTTTGCACTTAGAATCATTTGTTTCACCTGATAGACAGAGATGAGAAATTCTGCAGTAAGTGCTGGGATGGCGCTATGCTAACTGTGGTTTTTTAAATACTCACAGGCAGCTTCAAGGCCCGTGTAAAACAGTGTTTGGTGCAGGTGCCGTATTCACAGAAAAAGCACTGTGATTTTCACAAAACACATCTAGGTTTTTTTTTGTTAGTCGTGAATGCATGTGTCGTGTAGAAAGATGGTGGGTGATTTAGGGATCCTCTGTCCTGGGGGAAGGGGGCACTGGCCGGTCACAGGAAGAGCGGTAAAGCGCCTGTTTGCTGACGGGTGTGGTCACATAGGTTCGGACTGAGGGTTCCTAAATTACAAACGCGGGGAGCAAGGGTGGGGGTGGAGCTGGTGGGGGCATTTATCTAACAGCCAGTGACATGTGAAATGCACTCAGCGGACACCCCATTTAATTTAATACATTGGGGCGAGCGGCGGTGGAGAGCGGCGAAGAGAGCGAGATAATCAGGAATGCTGGCCCCTCTGCATGCGCGCTGAAATGACATGGCAGAAATTGGATTTGGAAGCGGCAAAGCTGAGCCGAACACGACTGATTCCACTCAAGCGATCGTCACTCGATAAGAAAGGGGGGGGGGGGGGGGGCGTTTTTTTCCCCCCTTTTCTTTTTCTTTGAAAATGGAAAAATTGTGATGCGCGTCTTCAGTTTAATGGCAACGTGATGGTGGGGAGAAGCTATTTTTGTAGCTTGACCTGTTCCTCATTTGCGCGCATTTATCCCTTCCAATAGACGTATAAAGACGGCTGTGCGATTTAACTCAGCTCTGACCCAAGCAATGACTTTTTTAACATTTTCTGATTAAAACAGTGGTTCCAGTAGGGGGCACTCATCAACATGCTTATCATGTGCATTTTTAATTGTAAATGTATTTGTTTCTGTTAGCATGCTGTTAGCTTAGCCCTCCTTTGAACTGCAGCTGTGGTGAAGGTCTACCTCTTACTCAACTTAACGATTTCGTCTAGTTGCTTAAAGAAATCTTGAAAGTACCTGCTGGGTTTTTCAGCATATAACAGTAAACAGGCTGTGAAGAGACGTAAACTATTACTATAACATTCATAGCTATGCCTGGTCTGTGGGGGTCATTTGTGTAAAAACATATGTATGCATGTCTGTGTATGTTGATTGCATTTTGTATGAAAGCATATATTGGTGTATACTGTATGTCACTATTTCTTAACTGGTGGTTCATGCCCCAAAAGTTGGTCACAGACCAAATTCCATGGGGTCGTGGAGTGTGTGGTAAAAATATTATTTTGAAAATGGAAAAAAAATTAACAATGCATTAAAGCATTACACTACTGTTATAATACTGCTCGGTTACTGCAATGCTTTTTGTGAACTGAATTTGGTTAAATTTTTTTAAAATTTGGGTCACTATGTAATGACCAAGGAAAAGTCCTGAGACAAAACCAGTAGAAACCCTCCTCTATATGTGTTTTTGTCTTATCTGTCATATGTATTTTCATGTGTCGGTATAAGTATTTGGATTGTTGTAATGTTATAATAGTGAACTGGGATTCTAGCCCTGGGAAATGGGCCATGTTGCAGGAACTAATTCCATGCTCGTGATCCTTGTTTGTATCTCTTATTAATTTGCCTAACGTGGCAAGCTCACCAAGTCACCCCGTTACAGTATCTGATCTCTCCCCACAGCCGTAAATCCTCACAGAGCAGTCAGCCGAACAAGATTGGCCCAGCACGTTTTGAAATTTTGTTTTAATCTGCCAAGCTATTTATCTCGACAGCACTCAGCGCCTACATACTATTAATTGAGTCGATGGTCTCGTTGGGCAGCTGCGGTGGAGATTTATTTTTACGCAAGGAATGAAAGGTGTTTGTTAAAGGAGGGACGCTTTATATCGCAATACATCATGCGCGATGGATATTTGTGATGAATGCGTGCATCGCTTTCCTTGCCAGCACGATATCAGACTTGTGTTGTTTTTAGCAGCACATTAAACCTTTTTGTTTCCTGCTTAGTAGACAGTGTCCCTCGCTTTTCCTTTTGCTTGATCGGTCCCTCATGTTACCTATGCAATTAATTTATGTCTTGTGTTGAATAAAAGTGGATGTGATGATGCTATGGCCTGCAGTTCTTCTACCTGACCCCGGCTGCACTGCTCTCCCACTGGCCACCTTGATTAAGCACCGCCCACTCTGAGGATCTTGACAGATGGTCTTAGATGTCTGTTTCTCTTTATTTACCAACGTGTGAGGAAAGCTTTGGATCTGTAGAATGAGTCACAATGGCAGGGAAGGACAACCAACTATCTGAATGGACCAGATCGGCTTAGACGCTTTCACAGAACATTCACTGTGCAGTGCCCACTCTGCAATACTCACAGAACTATTACTATGGAATTCTAGGCAATATTTTCCTTGACATTCTTTGTACCGCTACTGCTTTTAATGTATTATTTATTGTTAATGTCTGTTAATGTTTTTTTACTGTGTACAGTAATTGTGCGCATTCAGCGTAAACCTACAGTTTGTTTCAGCATTAATAAAGTAATTGTCTATTTTCTTCTACTCTCCTGACCAATAGCACCCAGTGCTGCCCAATACAGATAGTAATATTGCCTAGAACCTCCTGTTTTTGTTTGGTTTCAAGAGGCTGCCACATTTACACATTTACTTCTGTAACTCTGTCAGAGCTCAGGGGTTGTGCTAAGCACACGCAGACATCCATGGAGTCTCTTCATATCTGGCATGACCGCTTCAAGGCTAGTGAAGGCTTTGCATGCCTGCTGGGGGTCCTGAGAGAGGAGTGGAATGTCCTCCCCTCTGCCTGCTTTGGAGAGACCTGCAAAAATCTGGCATATTATTCAAGATTCTTTTATTGCCATTGCACAGATTATAACAAAACTGAGTAGCAGTCTTTACTTTGCCTTCACACAACAAATATCAGTTAAAAATAGAAAAATAATAAAGCCACAAATTTAAACTAATTTAAGCTACTCAAAAGAATATATTATTCAGATATGAAATGTGCAAAAATAATTGTGTGGTTATGTATATAAATAGAATGTATATTGTTGTACTTTAAATAGCAGCTGAGATGTTCCTCCTGTATATTGCACAGTGAAACCCGGGTTACTGTTCATGTAATAGGAAATGTATATGTACAAAAGTGCAAGTGAAATGTAAACGTAGATAGAAACATGGACGTTAAAATCAGTGTTCTGTATGCACAGAGTGTCGTGGTGTTGATGGTTAATCGGGTGCCAAAACAGACAGTGTCATTGGCAGTGTTTCGTTCCCGTATGTCGCCGGGAGGTCCTGCCGCTGTCTGGAGCCTGTGAGCTTTTATGCGGCACATAAAATCAGTCCAGCAGAACTGGATGCATCCATGATGTGACAAACAGAAGAGCCTCATTTGTTGTAATCATCCCCAACCAGCACGATTTGGAAATCTGGAGTTTGGATGGAGGCCACATCGAGGGCCAGCTTTGCATTCAGCTGAGGCAGGGAGTCTAGTTTGCACCAGTGAGAGCAGTCCAGCAGAAACTAACACACACCTTCTGATGACACCAAAGCGAACATGGCATATTCTCCAGCATTAGGTTTTCTCATTCGGGGACATCGCACAGTGCCAGGCACATGGAGCATGATTATGATTATTGATAAGAGCCTTTGTTCCTTCCTCGCTCCCCGATTTCTCTGAAGCAGCTCCATTCCGCTCTCCGAGGGATGATGCTTTTGTCTGCAGCCTGCCGGTTTCTGGAAGGGACTTGCCATGCATTTCACGTTGATGTGGGAAGGTGTTGCTATGGTGGTTGCTAGGGATTTAGAGGCGAGTGACATGAAAAGTCCAAATAATAAAGGTGTCCTTCTGATGTAGCGCTGCTCGGGGCTGCAGGAATCGGTCGTCTCATCTCTGTTTGCTGCCCTTTGATTATCCTTCTTCTGCCTGCCAATATCTCCTTTTTCAAATGAAATCAACACTGGAGATGAACACCTAAGAATACCAAAGCTTTATAGTTTATTTTTAATCTGAGTATCATAGCATAGTTTTTGGGGACAATTCTGCTTCTAAAATCGATTTTTTAATCTAATTTTCATGGTTTAATTATTTTAAAACTATGCAGTACCTAGGAATTGATATTGGGCTTATAAAATATTTTGTTATATGATTTAATATAAATAAATGAGTTGGGTGGAAGAATATTGTCCCTATCTGTCACGTGGGAGCAAATTATTGAGTGTGTTTGTAGATTTTAAGTGGGTGTTGGGGGTTCACATGGGCAGCAATGCAGTTTCTACAACTAACGCCTTTCATGTGGACTGAACCATATCAGCAGAAACATCATCTGCCTGTCCACATTTTGTTCCAGTCTGTTAACTCTTACCTTTCCTAAAAAACCTGTCCTTGTTCTCTCTGCTTTGTTAGATCTTTCTCTCCTCTGCTCCTTATGTTTCAGGTGAATGCAGATGGGACACACTTGAGCCCAACCCCCACCCAACCCTTTTCTGTGAGAGACAAGCGATTTCTGTCAGAGGTAGTATTATCCCCTCTATCAGAGGCATACTGCTCAGCTTCAGTCAGAGGTAGTATTATCCCCTCTATTACAGACATACCACTCAGCTTCAGTCAGAGGTAGCCTTATTCCCAGTATCAGAGACATACTGCTCGGCTTCAGCCAGAGGTAGTATTATCCCCTCTGTCAGAGGCATACCGCTCAGCTTCAGTCAGAGGTAGTATTATCCCCTCTATTACAGACATACCGCTCAGCTTCAGTCAGAGGTAGCCTTATTCCCAGTATCAGAGACATACTGGTCGGCTTCAGCCAGAGGTAGTATTATCCCCTCTAACAGAGGCATAACGCTCAGCTTCAGTCAGAGGTAGCCTTATTCCCAGTATCAAAGACATACTGGTCGGCTTCAGCCACAGGTAGTATTATCCCCTCTATCAGAGGCATACTGCTCAGCTTCAGTCAGAGGTAGTATTATCCCCTCTATCACAGACATACCGCTCAGCTTCAGTCAGAGGTAGCCTTATTCCCAGTATCAGAGACATACTGCTCGGCTTCAGCCAGAGGTAGTATTATCCCCTCTATCAGAGGCATACCGCTCAGCTTCAGTCAGAGGTAGCCTTATTCCCAGTATCAGAGACATACTGGTTGGCTTCAGCCAGAGGTAGTATTATCCCCTCTGTCAGAGGCATACTGCACAACTTTAGGCAGAGGTAATATTACCTTCTTTATCAGAGGCATACTGCACAGTTTCAGGCAGAGGTAGTATTGTCCTCTCAGAGAAAATACTGCTCAGCTTCAGTCAGAGGTAGTATTATCCTCTCTATCAGAGACATACTGCTCGGCTTCAGCCAGAGGTAGTATTATCCCCTCTATCAGGGGCATACTGCTCAGCTTCAGTCAGAGGTAGTATTATCCCCTCTATTACAGACATACCGCTCAGCTTCAGTCAGAGGTAGTATTATCCCCTCTATCAGGGGCATACTGCACAACTTTAGGCAGAGGTAATATTGCCTTCTTTATCAGAGGCATACTGCACAGTTTCAGGCAGAGGTAGTATTATTCCTTTAAGGAAGCCCTGAAACAGCTGACATCGGTGTCCATCCCTGATATAGCTGCACAACAGTGTACCACTGCGGCTCCGCTGATTTAAAATTGAATTTTTTATAATTTCTTTTGCACTTCTTCACATCGGCAACATGAAATCCCGACTTGCCCCCCACACTCCAGCTGGTACAGCGGGATGGAATCATCCAGAAGCTTCGGAATGACGTCCTCCTCCAGCTCCAGGCCCGGGACTCACAGAGCGCCCAGGTGAATCCCGCAGTTCTCATGTGGAGATGCCTACTGCGTCATGCTTATTCCCAAAGCGCGCGCGACCTCAGAAGTGTTCCGTTATGTCTGTACTTGATCCCGCTAATCAGTAATATGCTATATGCTATCGTTACGAACGCGTTAGCGCTGGACTGCAGTAGCAGGTAAGTACCGAAAATCACCCCCCCCCCCCCACCCGTCAGCGGCTGCGTTGTTTTTTCAATTATTATTATAATGCTTTCTTCTTTATTTGATTTTTGCAGATAACGTGATCGTAAGCCTCTATCAGGATTTTAATGAAATATTGATCTGTTTAGAGCTTGGATTGTGGAAGCTAAACGCTAATGCGGACCCATGCATACGGGCGACCATTTCAGCCAAACATCTTCCCTCAGTCCTTCATGTCCACACATTAAGCGTGATCAACCCTGGCAGCCTTGCTCAGGCTCGTTTGTTTAGTCTGGAGCTGCTTAGCTTTCACCGTCTGTTTTTTTTCCAGTTGTAATGTGCTAATGTCGTGATTTAAATGAAGTATTGATCAGTTTAGGAAGGAGACCAGAGAGAGGTGTCGTAGGAGGAAGGGAAGAGGCTGCAGGGTTTTTGCCGTAGACTGTGCATGTGAGGAGATTCAGAAGCCGGACGAGTTGCTGGATTCCATGGACTTGGAGAAGCACCCATCACATCCCTTTTAATTCGGTCAGAACATGGAGCTTGTTCCTTTCCCTGCTAGGAGCCCAAGGATTGTGTTTGCCAGTGGACCGCGCTCCGTCGAAGAAGGATGTGCTTCAAATGTCTTCTTTGCATTTTTTTTCTGACCTCTTTGTTTAAATGATCTCATCGACCTTCCTCCGAAGGGCCTCGCTCGTGCATCTCCGAGTCGTCGGTTTAACAGAGATGTGGAATATGCTGTAAGGTTCTGGGGTGTTCAGATAGGACGAGAACTTGGGCTTTACCACCTTGCTTTTCCATTTGTCTCGCTCTCCTGTGTCTTTTGTTCTTCCTGTTGGCGATTTAGCAGGTAACCGTGTCATATGTAAGGCGTATCCGTGTATTTATTTGTTTCGCCATAACGAACAGGTGATAATGAATGAGAAATACAGCAGTTATGGGAGCAGTCTGTTGTGGACCTGATAATTAAACAGTTGTGTTGTATACATATCAGGATCCTAACTGCTCTGTGATTGAGGAATAATCCCTGTATTATCTGTGATTTCGCTTTATTTAAAAATAAAGCTAAATCATTTTCCGTATTTCAAATGTTTTCCTTTTATATGATCTGCCTGGTATTGCTACAGTAATCAATAAGGCGTTGATGCGATTTTGGGGAATTGAATGCCATCTCTATTATGTCTCATACGAAAGGACTTCTTAAAACATATTTTTTGCAAATAGCACCTTTGTTTGCCGATCCTGATGATGATGTGGATGCCTGGGGTAAGACATTGATTGGGTCTTTGGGTCCGTACATATAGGTGTACAATATTGGTGTGGGTGCAGAAAAGCAGATCTTTACGGAGGATTGATTTTTCTCTTGCTCCTCTCTCTGCCTGCCTTTGGGGTTGGCTAGTTGGACATCCAGGAGCAGAGGATAACTCAGCTGCAGACCGAGTTGCAGGAAAGCCAGCTTGAGCAGCAGAGAAGGCAGAGTCGCATCCAGCAGCTGCAGAGGGACCTTCTAGCCTCAGAAAGGCAGACAGAGGATCTCCGCGCACAGGTATACAGCCCACCGCTAGCCCCAGGCTTCTCGGCCTTCAGCACTCTCTCAGCTACACGTGTGTTTGTTTCACCTTTGCGCAAGAAAACTGGCATATTTGCATGAAATCAGTTTAAGATGTGGTTACTGTACATTCTTAATGTTATTGAGCTTAGCCGTGGCAATTTTGTCGTAAAGCAGCGTCGCGATTACAAAGCCGGATGTTTAAAATGGTTATGCTGTGCATTTCAAAACCTTAATCCTAAAAACCTGGGGACATTTATGAATGTTTCTGTTCACTCGGCTCACGTTTACATGCCGTGGTGTCTTATACATGGCATGGCCTTCGGAATAAATGAGTTTTTATGCTAGGAGCGAAATAAAAGAGAATTCTCTGCTTTTTATCAGTGGAGGGGAGGGGGGGGTTGGTAATGTTGAAAAGGCTTGGAAGCTGAATGTACCTTGGCAGAGTAATTAGGGCAACATTTGCTTTCAAAAGATCGACATTTACCTCAGGTAGAGGATGCTTTTAAGTCTCAGCTGAAAAGCTGCCCCGTGCCAAATGAATGGCTCCTATCAAAGTTTGTTGGAGCAGGAAGTAAGGAGGGGCAGAATTTGACAAAATCGTGGTACGATTCCAGTGTGATGCTTGAAAGAAAAGTGTAGCTGATGGCTGGTGGAGTGAAAGCCTCCCAGTCCACAGTAAGCTGGGAGGTTCACTGCAAGGAGTACTAGAACAATTACAATCTATGCCTCTTTGTTTCTGCATGCGTCCAATATGGCTGTGCACTTCTTACGGCCTTTTTATAGTGTGTAATCACTGTAAATGTAAATATAAGAATCAGTGACTGTGAATGTTTCTTAGCCTAACCCAGCCTAACCCAAACTGCATGTGCCTTATTTATTGAAATTGCAGGTTGATGGCTTGGAAGAATGTGCCATCTTGCCTTAACTGTATTGATTTTTTGATATACGTAAACTGAGAGAATGTGGTTCGTGTTATTTGCTGTCATTTAGCTGTCAGAGGTGAAAGGTCATCTGGTGACGGTCGAGGGAGAGAATGATGCCCTGAAGTGCTATAAACTGGACCTGAGTGTGGAGGTAAGTCACTGGTACTGTATCCTCACAAAACCTCACCTTGTAAGAGGTCTGCAGGGTGCCTACAACCTTACCACGTAGGAGGTCTCTACTCAAACCTCACTGCACAGAAGGCCTCCTCATCACCAAACCTCACCATGCAGGAGGCCTGTAAATCACCTCATCGCCGACGTAGGCTTCTACATCAGTGTTATTCAACTGCCGTGTGCGTGTGTGTGTGTATATGAAATATCCAAAGGGCTTTAAACATTTTAAGGAATAAGACCACTCTGTAACTGACACCTGTTCATGAGTATGTGATCAGTAATTTGCAAACTACCTGGTAGTAAAAAGACAAGATTAGGGACAAATTTTTGAAAAGGAAAATTTTAGACAATGAACTTGATCGTGAGCCAACAGATAAAGAAGAATAAGATACATGTTATTGGTTAGAGCTGGTTAGTAGTATGTGTTAATCACTGGTGTGCCCTGGAATAATTACCTTATGAAAAGTATGCCATGGCAGAGAAAATGGCTGGGAAAAGCTGACATCACCAAACCTCACTATGCAGTAGGTCTCCACACCACACAAGAGACCTGTACATCACCAAACCTCACTATGTAGTAGGTCTCCACACCACACAAGAGACCTGTACATCACCAAACCTCACTATGTAGTAGGTCTCCACACCACACAAGAGACCTGTACATCACCAAACCTCACTATGTAGTAGGTCTCCACACCACACAAAGACCTGTACATCACCAAACCTCACTAGGCAGAAGGTCTCCACACCACACAAGAAGTCTGTACATCACCAAACCTCACTGAGCAGAAGGTCTCCACACCACACAAGAGGCCTGTACATCACCAAACCTCACTTGGCAGAAGGTCTCCACACCACACAAGAGGCCTGTACATCACCAAACCTCACTGGGCAGAAGGTCTCCACACCACACAAGAGGCATGTACATCACCAAACCTCAATGGGCAGAAGGTCTCCACACCACACAAGAGGCCTGTACATCACCAAACCTCACTGGGCAAAAGGTCTCCACACCACACAAGAGACTTGTACATCACCAAACCTCCCTGGGCAGAAGGTCTCCACACCACACAAGAGGCCTGTACATCACCAAACCTCCCTGGGCAGAAGGTCTCCACACCACACAAGAGGCCTGTACATCACCAAACCTCCCTGGGCAGAAGGTCTCCACACCACACAAGAGG
The DNA here is from genome assembly GCF_023856365.1 of Brienomyrus brachyistius. Lineage (NCBI taxonomy): Eukaryota > Metazoa > Chordata > Actinopteri > Osteoglossiformes > Mormyridae > Brienomyrus > Brienomyrus brachyistius. The sequence goes on along the minus strand of NC_064545.1, from coordinate 1,806,993 downwards.
CCAGTATATCACCAAACCTCCCTGGGCAGAAGGTCTCCACACCACACAAGAGGCCAGTATATTACCAAACCTCCCTGGGCAGAAGGGCTCCACACGACACAAGAAGCCTGTACATCACCAAACATCACCATGCCAAAGGTCTTCACATCAGACAGGAGGCCTGTACATCACCAAACCTCACTGGGCAGAAGGTCTCCACATCACACAAGAGGTCTGTACACATTATGTCACCCAGAGACCCTACCCACAAGGTGACAGAACCCCTCGTTACTCCACCTTACCTTGTACTGCCCTGCCTCACAGGTGGAAAGGCTGACGGGAGAGGTATGCACCCTGCAGGCCACAGCCCAGGGGAAGCACAGTACAGAAGCCAGGCTGACCAAACAGAAGTACCTGGACTTACAGCGGGAACTAGAAGAAGTTCAAGGAAGGCTCTCAGAATGCCAGGGCAGAGCACAGGATGCCACTCGCGAGGTGAGCAGCCCATGACACTGCTGTCCATCACACTCTCTATGCAAGCTCTTCAGACCTGTACTCACTGACCCCGCATTGCCTGTCAATACATGTATGCAGGTGTTTAAATACCTGTATGGATATTTGCATGTGTATTTAGATATTTTATACCTGTACTGTATGGGTATTTACATGTGTATGCAGGTGTTTAAATACCTGTATGGATATTTGCATGTGTATTTAGATATTTTGTACCTGTATGGGTATTTACATGTGGATGCAGGTGTTTTTGTATATCTATAGGTGTTTACATATGTATTTCGATGTTTATGAACCTATACATATATTTATGTATGTAGGTAGTTTATGTACTTGTATGGTGTTTACATACAGTATGTAGGTAGTTAAGTACCTGTATAGGTGTTTACGTATGTTCGTAGTTTATGTACCTGTATTAGTGTTTACATATATAGATAGTTCATGTACCTGTGCGGACCTATGCAGATGTGTACTTTTATATGGGTGTTTCTCTTCACTTGCTCCATGGAACCTATGGGCTTTGCCCTTCAAAAGTGGAGGAATCACATCTCCATTGTTTAATCCCTGCTGACGTGCAGATTGCTGCCCTGCAACATGCTGAGGGTGTAAAGCAGGTGGGGGTGGACGTTTCATTAAACTGTGTTGGTGGGGGGGCGAGCTCTCGGGTCCCGTTTGTCACCCCATCGCTCAGCCACACTCCTCCAGAGAAACGCCTTTGTTCTTGCAGCCATGTGGTTGATTTGTGACATCCGTTCTGTCCACCCGTCATTCATGTGGTAGTCTTTCTGAGAATCCAGTGATCTACCCTGAAAACCCAAGTTCCACTTGAGCATCTTTCACGTATAAATATAAAGCTGCTAATTCTCATTACTGTTCATCTTAAAGGTGCCGTGTTTCCTTGTCTTCATTGACACTGCTTATAAGAATCTTACACACCAAACAAATGATCTAGTGTTGCTTGCAACGTTGTTCTGAACTTCAAAAATATTGTCTTTGGTGCCAGTTCTTCGCACACCTTTAGGCTTTCTCGGAACAACTGCATTTGGCCTGAAATTTTTATTAAAAGCTCTTCTAATGAAAGCGTTATTGAAGTTTTCAATATAGTACTCCACAATTAAATAAATTTACTTTAGATATAGTGCCTAAGGTAGGAGATTGTCTTTTTTCCTGATGATTTTTTTTCCTGTTTTGATTGAAAAGGATTTGTAGTTAATAGAAGTTTTGGGGATGTTGATGCAGGAATTGCTTGATTGAAGCCGGAGGTGGTGTGTCTAGAAGAGAATGTTGTCTGATAAGCTGGAGCATACAGATCTCTGATGCTTAAAGATCTCTAAGGCATGTGGATCACCAATGCTTACAGATCTCTGAGGCATGTGGATCTTTGAGATTTACAGATATCTGGGCTATATGGAACTTATATGGAACATATAGATTCATAGGTCTCTAGTGCTTACCGATCTCTGAGGTACGTGGATCCAGTAGGGTAATTCAGGTCCAGAGAGTAAAAGTCCAGACTGGGATTGTGTTGAAACCAACCAGTTCCGCATAAAGAGTCACGGAGTGCTCAACTGGTTGGTTGAAACAAAATCTCGGTCTGGACTTTTACTTTCTGGACCTGAATTACCCTACTGGATCCACTGATGATCTCTGATGCCTAGGTCTCTGTGACATGGGAATTTTTAAGGTTTACACACCTCTGAGGTATGTGGATCTCTCAGTTTTACAGATCTCTGATGTTCACAGGTCTCCGTGGCATGGGGATTTTTAAGGTCTACTCATATCTGGTATGTGGATCTCTCAGGTTTACAGATCTCTGATGCTCACAGGTCTCTGAAGAAATGGTTCCACTGAGCAGTGGTGTGGAGCCCCACCTCCACGCGTCTTCCATAAGCTCTGTTTAGCTGGTACCTCTGACCTGTGGCAGGCTTTGCTTACCAACTACGATTGCGTTTCACCTCTTCACACTGACCCCCTCTTTATGGCCCCGCACCACTCAAGCTCTTCAATTATGGGATATGTTGGCAGTTTCACCTTCCTGGGAGACTTCTGTGGAGTTCTTGTATCTCATTCCTGGGTCTTTTCAATCACATGCATTTCTTTTTCATTTACAGCAACATCTCAATGTCCGTCTGTTGGTTTATCCAACACCAAGCCACACATTCGTCACAGGGCACCATGGGTGTCCACACACGGATTCTTGAGGGAAAGCCAGTCCTGCCCTGTAGACGGCTACCTTGGGTATGGTGGGGGTGAGGGGGGCAGCTGGAGGTCAGACTGCCCAGCAATTGCTAATAAAACATTTGATTAGCAGTGGGGTAGTGAGGGAGGATTTTGGGCAGCCCTCTGCCCTAATTCAGTCATCGCTACAAAACCAGCTTCACTCCAGTTTGAGGTTCAGAACAGGAATTGGCCCCAAACCTGTATTATGCTTCTGGAGGCCTTTTTTATTGAAACTGAGTATGTATTTGCAAGTTTACAAACATGTTATGTTATGGTAAACTCCCCGCTTGTCATTATTTCTCCAGATCCACTGGTGGTGGCAAGAACGACAGATCGTTTAATGCTGGGGGGGGGGAGAGATCAGTACCAACCAGAAGAGGTTGTCACTACACAGCAGCGTGCGGCCAGCGCCATTAATATCAGCCCAAATCTCCGCCGTTTTTATCTTGTTTATTCCGATTCCCTCATTTCCCTGTGAAGTGCGGTGCACTCTGCCTGCCGGCTGTGTTTTGGTGAAGATGAAAGGTTAGAGCTGGGTCTTATATCACAGACACGGCACTCGCTTAATAAGAGGCCGTCTCTGCTGCACAGCCTTCTGGGAACTGGCATGTTCTTTCGGTTGTTTTTTTAACACTTTATTTCTGACACCAAATAAAGCACTCATCCAATTAGAAAAATATTTGGCCACAGAGCTGCTGGGCATTTTGCAGATATACATTAGCGTGTAAAGATGTTATGAGGGGATCTCTGAAGCTCTCTGTGCCGGTCAACGTTTGCCTGTGTGATTAAGTGTGTTTTCTGTTTATCTACTAGTGTTTTTAAATGTATGTGCATTTTCATCGTTATGATTATGATTATGATTAAGCATGTGGCTTGTATGGAGGGTGGGGTCTGTTTGACGTGGCCCCCCCGTTTCATTTTTAACCCATGGTTTCTGTTTGAGAATAGGTGCATTAAAATGAAATTCGCTCTTGTTGTTGTGAAAGGAGGCACACGTTAGAAATAATTGGATGTGGGAGAGAACAAAGGGTCCCCCCCCGTCCCTCCCCACGCACCCCGGCGAGGCGCTAATACCACGGCGGACCGCATTGTTCGTCTGTCTGCGACCCCCACTCCCTCCCCCCAGCCAGACACTCGCGCTGGATAAGTCACTTTTAATGTCTGATAATCAAGGTGAATTTTCAAAAAACTGCCATTTTCAAATGATGGAGTAATATATTATGTGGTGGTGGGAGAGGCCCTAGTGGGTGTGTGAGAGGGCAGCATAGCATGCACAGTGAAAGAGAGACCCCTAATGGCAACGCAAGGGACTGCGGCAGCACTGCTGGTGGTCTCTTTCTGTGCACTGCAGTGGTGTCGAGCCTTGGCCCATATCAGATCACACTGATGCTTTTAAATGGTGTTTCAGGCTTAGCTTTTTGCTCGAGGAAAGCAATGACTTGCTTTTCAGCTCATCTGTGAGTAACCCAGAGGTGGTCGGAGATGAAGGAAGGACTATGCCTTCTCCTGATGTTGTAAATATACTCAGAATGAGAATAAAAGCATCTTGGACTCCCAGTGTAACGCATGTGCCCTGTCGCAGATCACCAGGGCGCCCCCCGATGGAACAGTGTCCTGTCTGCGGTACATACCCCGCCGGCCTTGCCTTGCTCTGTCCGAACGGCCACATCCCACGTTTTGTCCCCCCCCCCCCCCAGCCTGCCAGGTGTTTCGATGCATGGAAGGTTCAGCTGCAGCGCTTAATATCAGGGGTCTGTCATTTTACGGAACAGCAGATCACGGGTTGGAGGGGGACCTGGCGATTCAGTGTGTTTGGACCCGACTGAATCGTCTGTGATGCCAATCGCGTTCCAGGGACGGGCAGATGGTGGACCCCTGTCGGTCATGACATCCTAGAGAGCCAGAGAGTGCTGGCGATACTCCGATCCCACAGTTTTGCTAAGTCAGATGTGTGCAGCAGAGACCGAGCTTGCTTTGCACTGGGGGAAACCGGTGTTGATTACAGCAGTTGGCAAACGCTCGGAGATCTTTTGTGAGTAATTTTGCTCTTCCAGACGCTGCCAAAGCTAGAATAAGAATCAAAATGGAACTCTTGCTCACTGCCTGGACAGCTGACCTCTTGTGTATTCATACCCTCCGTCACCAGTGATGATTCCAGTCCTTTCTTACCAAATAATAGACATCAGAGGTCCGTCTGTGACAAAGGAAAAGCGCTCTGCCATCGGTCGCTTTCGTCTGCTTGTTATAAGCCTGCATAGCCATCCAGAGCCCTTGGATCTGGGAACGTGAATCTGTGTTTGATCACAAATCCACCAGAAGTGTGAGGCTGGAGGCACGAAGCTCATATGCGGCATGGTAAAATGTGTGCTTTTTTCCTTTTAAAAATATGGATGCTCCAATGAGAAGTTTTCTAGTAAATAAACATAATCTAGTAGCCCTCTTTTTGTAAACAATCTCACAGATCTACCCAAAGCAGACATAGATCTCGCTTCTCTACAGACAAAGGTTGTAACACCTAATACAGTATGAAACAGCCTCTATTTTTTCAAGATCACCTTTTAACTTTTTGCCGATTATACAACAATAAACAATAATATAGCAACAAACTGTAGAGGCCTTAGAGTTACCTCATTGCAAAGATATTACAGCTAATTCCAGTTCTGTTGCTCTTGGTTATGGTAAGTCATGTGGTGCTGCATCGTTAAGCCAAAAAGTGACCCGCTCGACTTACTGTATAGCTGCTGTATCACTGCGCATTTCTGAATTTTGAGAATATGTCCTCCCTTTCACAGAAAGCTCTGATTTCACAGACTTTCTCATCGGTGTTTTATTCTTTCTGAATGTGCAGTTTGTTTCCATGTGTTCTGGCCGCATGTTGTGGCATCGGTGATGTTTGCTGTCCATTGGTCCTCCACCAGATAAAGCATAATGCAGTGGGCTTTGTCCTTTACCTCTTTGCTGTTGTCTAAAATGTCCATTTGGCATTTTTTATGTATACTTTGCATGACACCATGTTTGTGTTAGATTAAGTGCTGTTCCTCCGGCAGTAAAATGCTGCATTATTACTCATCGCCAGATAATCGCAGTTCTTCTGAGATGTTTTTGCTTTACTTTGTTTCCTCATACGATAATTTATTTCTAAAACCGCAGCCATTTATTTCTCCTTGGTAGCTGGGTGACGTTTTTTTAATGAGTATATTTTATTAACGGGTGCATTTTTACGGAAACATCAAAGAGAGAATAGCATTATGTAGCTTGGAGTGACATCTGTAGGTCTGCTGGGCAGATGGGGCCGAGTAGAGGTTTGGGTTTGGGTGGGGGGTGCTGAAGCCGGGGGGAGCATGCACCTCCTCACTGGCCTGGGAGCGGCCTGATTCCCATCTTATAAATATGGTGAACTGGAGTTAGTGGGCTTCACTTCCTATTTGTCATGACTGCTATGGAAATGCCCTCCACAATGGCCAGCAGGTAATGCATACATATACATGTGTTTGGGGTCTCTGTCCTAAAGCAGAGAAAATAACTTTTGACTGCTACTGTGTGTGTAAATATACACTGTTTCCCTCCCACATGTTTTGGTTACCACTGCATGTTTATGAACAAACACACAATGAAATCTCATCCTGGGCTTTTCCCCGCCTGGTGCCCCCTGCTCTAGCCTGACATGTATCTTTAAATTATTCCACACAGCCCCCCACATACCCCCACCCCCCACCCCGACGTGCACCCCTAATGTAATCTGTGTGTCTGAATTCTAATTTCTACCGTCAGGAGAAAATAAATAGTGTGTAGTTAATTATGGGAGTCGGCTGCTGGCTCCTCAGGATGATTTATGAAGCACGCACACGCATTCACAAACGCATTGCTCTTAATTTATTTTTAATCTATCTTTCAATTAATTTTGCTGAAAACACCTTAATGATGTCAGGGGTGTGTGTTAATGAGACCAGGTCAGGAAAGAAAAAGGGGGAGGGTGGTGCTCGGAGCTGCCTTCCCCTCCTCGACCTTTCCTCCCCCAGCGCTGGAGCGCGTCCTGCTTTGTGGGGCTGCTCTTGGTCCCCTCCTGCTGGTCACTAATGGGGCGTGCAGGGGCTGTTACACTGCTGTGTCACCAGCGTGTTCCTGCTCTCTGCTCCATTTAAAGATCTTGTGTTAAAAATGCCCGTCTGGCTTACTGGGGGCGCCTTTGGCACCTCATCATGTTCGTATTGGTTTGTTTAAAACGCAGGTCGAGTGCTTTTCTTCTTTCCTTCATTAATAAAGGTGAGCGATGGCTTCCCCGTCGTACCCTTCATTTGCGGGTGATTATGTCAAACGCAGGTCTGCATTTAATCTCTCCCTCTCATTTCAAGAAAGACCTCACTTGCCCATAGACCACCGATGGATGTGGGATATGTACATCCAGATGTCTCTCTATAAAGGCCAGGTCGGGACAGACTCCATCACTTTCTCCAAGGTTTAATTTAGAAACAGAACCCGTCCCAAATTGGGAGCGGACCAGCGGTGTTGTGAGTGGGCTGGAGGTCTTTCTGCCGATGTGCCTTCCGCCAATTAACCCCCAGCCAAGCCCAAGGATGCCATCTGTCACCCCTCAGCCACACAACAGGAAGCTGTTCATTAATTCTCACGGTGTCTGCCTAACAAGCCCGTAATGGCAGACAGGGGCCATGGAGAGGACAGAGTGATGTGTGGATGCTGAGCGTGACACATACACGCGTACGTGTGTGTGTGTGTGTGTGTGTGGGTGTGGGTATGGCAATTCCACTCCTCAGGAAGAGGTGATGGTTTCACTCAGGGCAAGAGATCAGATCAAGACAGATCAGATCCACAGACTGGATCGAGAGAGCAGGACCGTAGCAAACCCCACCTGAGGCACCGAAGGAGTCGTGTGATTGTCTACACCCCTGGGGGGCCATGTCCACTTGTCCTCTGGTTACTGCGTGGTTTGCATATAGGACATATTAAATGAATCTCCTTTAATTATCCCCATCTTCACCCCTCCCCCCAGTAGCACCTATGTCCTGCTGTTCCTGTCCCGCTGCGGTAACGAGCAGGAGAGTGAGAGAGAGGCATGAAGAGTAATTACTGATTTTAGTAGAGTGCAGCTGAAAGTCTTTTGTCCAATGGCACTAATTCCAAATGGTTAACAAGGTTTTTCTATTTAATAGAGCCAAATCTGTGTGACAGCAAATTGCTTTCCCATTTGCCGCCCTAATGGCTTTTCATACTCGCCTCCCCCAATAAGCAGTAAAGTCAGGAATTAATATCGCACGTGTTATGATGCAAATGGGAGTGAGATAAGGGACAGGCACTTTCATGCAGAAAGCTCTGATTAGATGTGTAATTGCTTCTCTCGGACTTTATTTCATTAAAACTTGCTTAAGTTTTCACGCGAGTATTCTGAGATTTTCCTCTGATACGATATCGCTCTCCATCGCCGTCTCAGATAGCGGTTCCTCTGTGTCGCTGCGCCTTTGAGATTTATGACCGGTGATTGGGACACGGCTGAGCGGGGCTGGTCAAAGCAGCGTCAGCGCCGGGTTTTGCAAGCAAATCTGCATGATGCTGTGGACACACAGGGCAACATGAAAATTGGGAGCGTAACATTTAAGACAAAGAATCCTGCCTCTCGACCAATGGTGATCAAGCTTGGAGAGGCAGGTAAAGAGGCGCATAAAGGTCACAAATCTGCTACCTCTGCCCAACTGTAGTGAACGGCGATAATTGTCAGTCACTACATTTGGCTAAATGACCAAGTATAATTGTACTGAAAATGATATATAGTGTTTCTAAAGGATTCTTGCAGAGGAAACTGGAAGCAAATGAAACTTTTCCTGCTCGGATATTTGGAGGGCTTGGGAACATTAGTGTAATATACAGAGCGGTAAGATCATGGGTTACCTGTTAAATACTTTACGATCCTTTGAATTCTTTAAGTAGGAGCCTCAGGTTTAGCTCCAGCGCTTTTAATCTCATCTCTTTTGCTGGTTGCCAGGTAACATTTGTAATTGTGATGTAATAACTCCTTTGTAGTTGAAATCCTGGTTAATGATGAAATTGCTTTTGGTGTTTTTTTTTTACATCTTACATGTCAGTCTAGAGCAACAGAAGGGAAATTGTCCTGTGTTCGCAAACATGCACTTTTCAGACATTTGCTGGTTGTGAACAGTGTTACCCTGTCCGTAGAGGGCCATGGGGTGGAACGCGTTCTCTGTGGTTCAGCTGTATGTTACTTTAGTGTGTTATTACAATAGGCGCTAATGGCACACTGCCTTATTGGATAATAGTTTATATTTCAGTCCCAGATCTGTGGAAACATACACATGCACATAGCCATTTATCAGAACAGTATATTAGTATCGTTCATATTCCTGCTCACTTAATGATCCGTCAGTCTGGCAATAGTATTGCCTTCCTGTCACCACCGAACACAGATCTCACTGATAAAGCAGCGAACGCTACATTAGTGGCCGGATCGCCAGGGTGACAGTGACCAGTGTGGTGCCAGATATCACCCGAACAAGTCTTGTGTGTGTTACACTGAGATGGAAGAGAGATGACGGAAAAGGAAATTGCCTTGTTACTCTGACTTCCCACAAAAATGATAGATAAATGTATCTGAATTAGGGTCGCACAATATTGGAAAAAAAAATTCACATCTTGATATTTGAAATTTTCGCGATATTTATAACATAATAGTCTGTCAAATAAGTCTTGTCGGTACAAAACAGGGCCAATAAATCTCTTGCTTTTACTCAGTATCATCTCCATGGAATACAAAATATTTGCATACAGCGGAAGGCAAATGTTTTTTGGTGACCAGGGGTCTCATTTATAAAACTTTGCGTAGAACTCATACTAAAAGTGTACGTGCGAAAATGACATACGCAAAGAAAAAGTCAGATTTATAAAAACGTGCGCACGCACACCTGCACGCAATATACGTTTTATAAATCGCAGTCTACCTGGGATTGTGCACACGTGGATTTGCTGCATATTCTGCCCTCTACACATCCCCGTTCAACCATACATGGTCAATGCAAATCACCTCATGCATATTTAAGCCTCCGATATAAACCTGAAAAAAACTCATGGCATCATGTCAACCAAGGGGAAAAGAAAAAAGAGAAATTTCTCTGAAACTGAGATAGAGGTGCTTGTGGGTGCAGTGGAAGGCAGAAAAAATATTTTGTTTGATGGTCACAGTAGTGGGGTGACAAACAAAATAAAGGCAGTGAGTGGCGACAGGTAACGAATGCTGTGAATGAAGTGAGTGATGCAAACAGGACGGTGCCCGAAATAAAAAAGAAGTGGTCAGATCTGAAAGTGATTATAAAAAAGAGAATTGCAGCGCTTTGCAAGAGCGTGTCTGCTACCAGAGGCGGTGAGGGCACATCGGAGCTAACACCTCTGGGAACCTGGATGGCTTCAATACTGGGCCACTCCTCTGTGCAGTGTTGTGCAACACAGCACAGGCTCTAAAAATTCGACACACTTTTGTAGGGTGGTATAACTCATAAAATTACACAATGTTTTTATCACCCTACCAAGAAGCCAGCCATCGGTCGCAGCGCCAGCCTGCAATCTGCTTCCTACACTGCTGTGTTCCAGGATGAATTAGTCATGTGTTGAACCAGACTATCGTGCAACCACGTTTGTCAGGACCATATGAGCGTCGCAAATAACTTGCACGTTTATAGAATGCACATGTTTTCTACTCACGTAAATAAATTCGTTTTCATATTGAGCCCTTATTGCAACGTGAGTGCAGTCAATTGCGCCGATTACATTTGGGAAACCGGACATTGCTGCAAATTACCTTTTGATGTTGGCCTTTTCTCCTACAGTGTAATGTATCTACTAGTCATTTTAATAATCCCATCCAAAACGACAGGTATTACTACGCTTAGTGATGGTTGTGATATGCCAAACAAATTCACAATGTTATTGTTAATTATAACACATACCTGTCGGCTAATTCCCGCTGGTAACAGCCAGTTGCAATGAACCCCATGGTTGCAATGAACCAAATGACCGTGATAATCACGACCACCACTTATCTATTTACATTTCAACTGCTGAGGCACATAGAGTAAAAGTGTAAATTAAGATTTGAGTCGGATTATATATTTAATTTATATATTTATTCACTATTACTGTATAAATATGTGACTGAAAAAGTGAAAAGAAATGTACGGTTTATGACTCACTACCACAAGGAATTATTATTTATGTACTGATGCGACTCACGTTTTTGCTCACCCTCTTCACCCACAGTCATATTTTTTTTTCCAAAATGTTCGCACGCAATGGTCAGAGTTGACGTACTTATGCACACATTCTGCCATCAAGTTTGTTTCTAGAGATAGCAACGTTTGTGTAGAAAGAGCCGTACGCATCTTTTTATAACTTGTGCGTACGCCACAGTTATAATTGAGACCACAGCTCTTGTTCGCTCCTTAATCATTTTTGTAAAATTTCTTCAGAGACGCTCCCCATTGCCTAAGAGTGGGTGAAACGGCAAGGACAAAATGATTATGCTGGCTCAGAGAGTGCATGCAGAGCTCACTCAGCAGCCACAGCGGAAAACTTTAAAATGATTCTGTATCAGCTAGTGTTCTTTCCGTTGATGGAATAAAAATGCTTTCATGTAACATACCAATGATCTAGACCCAGCTACCACGACCCTTGCGATGTGATTATTGCATGTGCGTAACGTGCGATGTCGATGTGAACATTGCACATCGTGCCGCTCTAATCCGAATAGACGGGCCTTACTGTAGCTTCTTGAGGCTAAGTGGCCATTGGCAATTAATTGCTGTAGTTGGTCGGTTCGCTTGGCCGCAAACAGTCTAATTCTCATATCATGTCTCTATGGCAACAGATAATTTCTTGTACACTTCATCCGCATTTTTTCCTGCTGCTTTAGTAATTGGGTTGGATTTTAGGAGAAAGACACAATGGTGTTAATGACTTGATATTTGTGGATGGAGGATAAAGCTGTAACAGAATTCAATGGAAAAAGTAAAAATATGAATTATGAGTGAGATAGAGATCTGTAGTGAGTTTGAGTCTTGGCCTCTGTGAGTCTTCATTTTTAATACAAACAAGCAACAAATTTATTTTTGTATAGCGCAGTATCACGACATTACATCGTCTCAAAGCGCTTTACAGCATCCGCACCCAAAGCCCCCAGTGAGCAAGCCAAAGGCGACAGTGGCAAGGAAAAACTCCCAAGAAGGAAGAAACCTTGGGAGGGACCAGACTCAAAGGGGGAGCCCATCCTCCAGGGGCCGGCAGGAAGAGTCAAATACAAGAGAAGTTCCAAGTCCGTTGTTCTACACAGATTAGGATTCATACTCTGAATGAATGGAGTTACTGTAATTGACTTGCCCACATGCCACGGTGGTGCAGTGCTTAGCACTGTTGCCTCATACCACGGTTCGAGTCTCCACCATGGCTGTATGTGTGTAGAGTTTGCATGTTCTCCCTGTGTTGTTGTGGGGTTTCCTCCAGGTACTCTGGTTTCCCCCCAGGGAGCAGGACCACCAACAGCTTTCTTTGTCTCGGTAAGGTGGCTCATTTCTACCGCCCCTGTCACAAACGCCAGTCTCATTCACATCTTGATTGATTCAGATAAATTTTAATATTTTGGTGTGAAAGATTAGTAATTTTTATGAGGTCAAATCCAGTCTGCGGATCTAGTCTGGGCACGTTGCGATGTCATTAAGCTTTTTCTGGGATTTATTCTCCACGCTCGGATAAGTTTCACGCTGAGATCCTGGCGGGGTCCCTGTCATAGCAGTCTTATAAAAAGTGCTGGGTTCGTCTGGGCGGCTCGCTGTGTGATGGAATCTGGATGTAATCCTCATAGACTCGCTCAGACCTCCTGTCCCGCCTCATTGCTGCCCCCTCTGTGTCCCCACCGGGCCTCAGCCAAAGCGCTCCGAGTAGATCTTTATTTACACCGCAGAACTCCAAAACAGCTGGTCGATTCATTTAGCCCGAGGCCCCGGATTTGTTCCCGTTCCCTACAAAAGCTAAAGAAAAGCCGGGGTGCTCCCCCCCCCCACTCCCGTCCTATTGATCCGACACTTAGGAAATCTGCTCGGCTGTCTAAATGCTATTGATCCTCCTTCTCCACCGCCGCTTTCCACACCGGCGTATAAAGGGACTGGATGAATTGAAATTTCATTTCCGACAAGCTGTTCCTGTTATTTTTACCCTTTTTTTCGATGGGAAGAAGCATGTCGGGCTGGGCTGTCATTTTATGGGGGTCAATAGCAGGCAAGCTGCATCTTGGCCTTACCGCTTCCTCCTCAGTCACATGATTAATGGCAGATTGCGGGCCAACCAGCAAGCATGCCTCTCCTTCTTGTCCACGTTTGAGTTTACCACCAACTTCTGCGATGTGTGTCTGTGATGCAGAGGGTAGTAATTAAGTTTGAAGGCGGTCTGAAATCCACATCATCACTTTGAGAAATGGCCTCGGGGCCTTCCCGTCCACGGGCAGAAGTGGCCCGTTTCTCAGCGACGTGAGGCGGGAAACTTCCTGTTTCCGTCATTTTGCAGCTTCAGGAGAGGAATGCGGAGCTGCAAAGGCTGCAGACAGCATGCGACGAACTGCAGGGTCACGAGAGGCAGTGGGAGAAAGAGAGAACGGCCCTGCGGCACAAGCTCAGCCGCAGCAAAGAAGAGCTCCGCAGCGCCACCCTCAGGGTATGTTAGGATTGCGGCCTTTCCCTGTCTTCATTGGCATGACTGAATAAAGATATATGGGTGCATAAGCTGGGACCTTGCATAATTACCATAAATATTCAGATAATAAACACATTTTAGTTTCAAGCGGCTATGTTAGACCCATCATATTTCTTCCCGTGATAGCTATAATTATTAGATTTATGGCTAAATCATTGTTTTTCCCCCTGCAGCCGTTTGCTATCTTCTCATTCCTAAAATAAGCACCTGTGGGGACCAGGCAAGCGAGCATGCCTGCTCCCCATGCCCACAAACTGCATGTTTTGTCATAGATTGCATTGAGAAAAATAGATGCGCGATTTGACATAGATAGATTAGAAAATTAAATTAGCAATATTAAAATTATACATCAGTGTCTGGCTGCTTTCAGCGGCAGAGAAACTATACTCTGTAATTGACGCTGGTAATTCTGTGCTCCTGGGTTTTTAGTATGAAACAAATGGACAGCACTAGGCAGACCTACGCGTGACCTCTTGGATGGAAGATAAAGCATTATTTTTATGGTAATAGTCATTTTCTCATTTCATAATGACATACAGGCATTTGTTACAAGAGAGACTAATGTCAGGAATAAATGTGTAGTCTCGATCACGGTGCAAACAGTGCGATAAATGGCATATTCTGGAAATCCTTTCTGTGATCTAGCAGAACACTTTGGACGCGCGGGTTTTATCAGGAGCTGCACTCGGACAGCAAAGATGCCATTTTCTCCTCGCTTGGGGCAGCCGGTGGCGTCTGGGGTCTGCTCCAAAAAGTCAGTGTCAGAACAGACTGTCAGCGATGCCCGGAACGGCACCTCCAGAGCCGTGCCTCTTCTGCAGCAGCGCCACGGGCGTCTGAACCAGAGCGACAGTCTGTCCCCCTCCCGCCTTTCCTCCCTTTCAATATTTCATTACCTTTTTTTTCCCCAGTGCCGATTTTAAAGATTCCTTTTCATGCCCGACCGTTACAAAAAAAAACCTCTCTGAAAAGAAAGCACTTTGTTTTATTAAAGTTTCAGACATGCCTTTTGAACTGTCCTGCCGGCTGGCGGGTAGCGGCAGGGCCGAGAGGTATTCTAGGGCTGGAAATGAGACCAGACAACAATACTTAGCATAGGCTAAAATAAAGAAGCGAGAGCTGAACTAAGCTAGCATAACTAAAGCCAAAGCCTGTAATTTAGGCCCCTTAGGGAGGCAGAATTGCAGCACAGCCTTAGACAAATTAGATTAGGTACAGTTCAATTACTTTATTATCCTGGGTGTTTGTATAGAGGCCCATTTCCACTATAGAACTAATTCCGGAATCCATGTCTTGCATGCAGAGGAGAAGCTGACGTGAGGTGTCTCTTTTTATTTCCTTTACACTAAATAGACGCAGGCTTCACAGCCTCTCTCTCTTTCTGTCGTTCCCTTCCTTTACCTTGTCATCTAATCTCTGTAGCTCTCCCAGAATAAAGGTGAAATGGAGAGACTGGGAGATGAGCACCAGCAGGTCCGGGACAAGGCTGTGCTTGTGCCTGCGTTGTGCAGTTGCTTGGCCGGTGATGGTGGTTTTGCAATGCTTACCCTCCCCCCCCCACCACCACCTCCACCTACTCCCTTATGCTGTGAGGGCCCGCATTGTGTACACATCGAGTGCCTTGAAGCTCACTACGTCTGAAAATAAGTGGAATTGATCTCACGTTGTCTGCATTAATAAATGTGCAATAACAGACTTGATTTCACTTGGCCGTCGCGGAAGAACCATTGAGGCCTGTTACCAGAAGGACACCATAGCGATCCAGAATAGCTAAGACACTTTTAAGAGAAACTCCAAAAGCCGCATTGGGGAGGGCCCTTGTTACCATGAATGGGAGCTCAGCTTTTGTGTGGACAAACTAGATATAACCAGATCAAGCAGGTTTCACTAAGAACTGGGCAACTTTGACAGGGGATAGAAGGAGTGGTGAAGTAGGTCACAGACTATCCAGAGGGACATAGGACATCGTGTCCGTCTCTTTTTCTAAGCAGACTGTTTTCTCTTTGCGGCAATTAAAACCCTGCCCGTCTACTGAGAAGTTTTGTTTGTCAGAGTTTTCCTGAGTTTTGGGCTGCAGCAGCACTGATGTAAGCTGGCGAGATACAGTTGAGTGAGGTGACGCCTCCTGAGCGTGGTGGGCAGGCCGCTTCAGAGACCGTGGCCGGCTGCTGGTCTCCGCACTCTACGCTTTCCTGCTCCTTCATTCACTTTGCTCCCTGATCAAGCTGCTGTCAAAATAGGCATTTCTAAATTTATTGAAAATGTCAATGTGATTCCCAGTCTGGGGTGTGTGGTTTGGTCTGTTAGGGAGCGGGGAGAAAACTGGAAAGTTACTGTGGTACATGGAAACTCTGAAAGGGTTTGAAGACTAAATTCTAAGATGGTCACTGCTTGACTGGCTTTATTTGTTTGGAGGGGTTTTCTACATCTTTAATGTGAGCGCCGTGGTTTCTAATGTACAGGTGGAGCAGTAAGTAATGGAGTGTGACAGGGGGCTGAGCAATCTGATGGAGTGCCACCTACAGGTCGTCGAGGAGCTGCATGAGGCTTGCGGCGCAGCCCTCACCACTCTCCAGTTCAGGGAGCAGGAGGTCTAGCCGCAGGAAGAGGAGAAGCAGGGGCTGCAGGGGGCCGTGGGGAGGCAGCAGGTCGTGGGGGGAGTGGACATCGTCAGGCTTCCGCACCCATTCATCAGCATGAACTGCTGTCCGAGCTAAAACACGTATGAGCGCAGTGTTTTGTGCTTAGGAAGCAAATTAATAACATTCTCTGATGGGATTTGAAGGAAATTGGCTTTCTTTTAACACAGAGGATGCCTGGTTTGGTCTGGGAAAATGAGTGTTGTGAATGGAATTAGCATCCAGGCAGAGTTGAAAAAACTCCCGCCTGACTTCTGGAAACTCTTTGAAGCGTACAGTTAATTGGCTTAATCCCACAGTAAATTTACCTACCCATCAGCCCCTGCTCTCAAAGGCCAGCGAGCCGCTGGGTTTGCTTTGTAATTCAGAAGCACGTAACTCCACCCCGTACCACTTGGTGCTGCCGGCCGGTTATGAATGCAGGGGGAATAACGCGTGTCCCCTTACGGTTAATTGGTTTGCCACTTCTGGCTGCACCTTCTCCCCACCCCCACCCCTGCTCCATGTGCCGCTCCCTCCTCTCTATTGGCTTGGCAATCGCTCATACTAGCACCACACAGGTTTCGGTTTGTCCACCATCGTCCGCAACACCGGAGAGAATGCATACTCTTTGTGGATAATAATGCGTCATTTACAACACTCTCTGTTAGGCAGAATAGTAGATTTTCTCGAACATCATATACCCACATTATTGGATTTTGCTTTTAGATTGGGAAACAGAAAATAAACCAGCCCATTTCCATAAAGCAGAGGACAGATGACTCAGTGTGCTGGGTTTATCTTTGAAATAGCAAATTATCTCTGTGAAAGGACTGCAGCAATTGTACAAGAAAACTGTAGAATGAATTTTACATTAATGTTTACAGTGCTCACAGAAAGGCTTAGGACACTTACTAAAGTCTGCAAAAATATTGCAAAATTATTGGTTTTATAACAAAAATCATAACTTAAACAATTAATAAATAATTAAATAATTAAAGTTTTAAAACAGCTGTTCTGAGTTAAAATGTTCACTGAGAATCAGTCTCACTGGGTGCTTTCTAATCAGTAACACCTTTGCAATAACATAAAATTCCAAACATTTGTGTTTAGTTTCTCTTTGGAAGCCGATGACTACTATTGAAATTAATGGCAAAATGGCAATAACGAAATTGAATGGGTCAGTCAAAAAATCAGGACAATTAATAAAAAGAAAATGTCTGTGTCGAAGATGCGTTAAACATTGCTTGTCAATTGATTTGTCAGTGTCATGAAACCAATTTGCAACATTATTACAGCATCACAAGACTTTCTGTGAACACTGTATTTATTTACCCAATTTGACATCCAATTGAGGAAGCTGGGTCGGTGCATGGGGTTGAGGGTTTTGCTCAAGAACTGAATCTGCTGGCCACGGGATTTGAACCGGCAACCTTCTTAACCTGTGGAGCCATGCACTGTCCCTCCTGAGGCATATGAATTTTGGCAGTCATGTATAAATGATGTTACCAGGTCTACTGGTCTATTAGAACTTATATTATATTATTAATGGGAGGGGCGGCATGGTGGTGCAGTGGTTAGCACTGTTGCCTCACACCTCTGGGACCCGGGTTTGAGTCTCTGCATGGGTCACATGTGTGTGGAGTTTGCATGTTCTCCCCATGTCGTCGTGGGGTTTCCTCTGGGTACTCCAGTTTCCCCCCATAGTCCAAAGGCATGCTGAGGCTAATTGGAGTGACTAAATTTCCCGTAGGAGTGCATGTGTGAACATGCCCTGTGATGAACAGGCCCCCTGTCCTGGGTTGTTTCTTGCCTCGTGCCCATTGCTCCGGACCCCATGCAACCCAGTAGGATAAGCAGTTTGGAAAATGGATGGATGGGTATTTTAATGGCACATGACAATTGCTTGTATAAAACTGCAGATAGGTTTTTAAAAATAACTGAATTCACTTTGCAGAAAAATGTTTTATTTGGTCACAGATATAGTCTCTGCCAGATGCGATCGATGACGCCCTTCTTTAACATGAAGTATGCAATGACCTACCTTTTATTTGCTGTAATGAAATGACCTCACTTCCTGTTTCCCAGCTAGAACAACAGGAAGACAACATGAGGGCACTAGCAGCCGTGGCAGAGAGCCTCAGAGAGAAGCTACGGCACCAGGATGACGATGCTTCTTCTCTCCGCCAGCAGCTGCTCTGCTCCCAAGATGCATTGCAGCAAGCGACTACAGAGCTCAGGGCCTACAAGAGAGAGGAGGAAGAGCAGGTATGGGAGAATGACCATTAGCTGTTAGCATGATCTTCCAGGATCCTCACGCTGTTTTATTTCCATCAACCAAACTACATACCCTGAATACAGTATTCATTACATCCAACGTGTCACAAAGCACTGAGCCTGGGTTCTTTTATAAAATCATGCCTAATACAAACATACTTACATGATTATGAAGTAATTCAAATGAGTCACTATAGCAGAACACACCTGACAGTATATTGTAAGGACATTTTCAGAAAGTGAACTTGTGACTGTCTAACACTAACACATGCTGGTTGATAGCCACAGTTATATGTAACTCTCAAGACATGGACTAGTGTACAATTTACCATGAACTGAAATTATACTCGGTAGCTTCTCTAATAGGTATACCTGACCGTTAACATAAACTGCATGTTTCCCCAAACAGAAAATCATGTTGCTGCAAAAGAATACATACAGTATGCAGACAGATGTTCATCCCAAGGTTCCAGCATCTCAGAAACAGCCCCCTCCTGAGATTTTCACACACTGCAGTGTCTAGAGGTTTCAGTTGGTGGTGCCATAGAAACATATCTGGTCAAGCCCAGTTCTGTTTGGGGGCAAACACTTAATGGGAGGTCAGAGTAGAATGACCATATTCGTTAAAGTTGACAGGAAGGGCACAGGGGCCAAAGAGGAAGGGATCGGTACAGCAGCCGTGTGCAGATAGGCGCGTTTGAACCCTCGGCTCATTTACAGTTAAGGTGGTCCTATATGGCAGTGTGTAGGACAGGGGTGGGCAATCATATCCGCAAAGGGCCGGTGTGTATGCAGGTCTTGGAGTAACCTTCAGGTCAGCTGTTCAATCCCAGGTGTCAGGACTCTTCAGCCAATCAGTCCTCTAATTAGTAGCAGCGAAAACCTACATACCCAGCAGCCCTTTCTATGTAAGATTGGTCACCCCTGGGTGCCTAATAAATTGGCCATTGCGTGCATGCACAAACATTAAGTTTACATTTATCTGACACTTCTATCCAAAGTAACTTAAAGTAGAAGGAAGGGTTACAATTTATTTATGCTTCCCAGGATTGAAACCCACAACCTTTTCATTGTTAGCATGATGCTCTACTTGTTGAGGTACGGGACCTTAACTTAAAATGCCATATTGTTTTTTTTTTGTTTTTTTTTATGAGAACACTGAGCAGAAGCAGTGCGTGGACGAGATTTGGCCTGACTGGCGTATTTTTAAGGCACAGGGCCCAGCTCCCGTCCTCACGCCGAGCAGCTCTGACAGCACGTCTGCTGTTCCTGAGGCGGCCGGGATCAAGGCGGGATTTTGTGTTCTCAGCTGGTTCAGGAAGAGGACGCGACAGCCAGGCTGAAGGGGCAGCTGCGGGAGGCGGTCAGGCAGCAGAGGCACCTGGCGTCCCGTGTGCTGCAGCTCACCGCGGAGGCCCGGGATCTGTACACCGAAGTCGGCCTGCTGACAGAGAGTCACCGCGCCGCCCTGCAGGAGGTCAGCTGACAGGTTTTAAAGACCAACCTACATCTGTCATATGGAGTCATGTGAGTCGCAGAGGCTGCTCTTTTTTCGCGCAGAGGTTACCATGGTCACCAGCGACGGCTGCCTGCCTGCCTGCCGTTTGAAGCGATGGGAGAGTGGTGTTAAAGCCCACATTGTTGTGCCTGAACGTTGCTGCCTCGCAGGTGGCTGACAGGGACGAGGCCGTGGCGATGCTGACAGCAGAGCTCCGCGCTGCCCAGGAGCGCCTGAGATCAGTGCAGGAAGAGGTGCGAACCGCCCCCGCCCCCCTCCAAGTCACATCAGACTTGACAGAATCCCCCCCCCCCCCCCACCCCTTCCCCACTTCCTGTTCTCCTCAGCTTCCTACTGCGAGGTGATGCTTCACACAACGAAAGCTTGACCTTGTGCTCAATGTATGGAGGGCAGCTGTGAGCCCCTTGGGGTCCACTGATGAGCACGAATCCCATTCAGGATGTACTGTGCTTCATTCTCCATTAGAGCTGGTCCAGCACAAGGTCACAGAGCCTTCACTTCATCTGCCCGGTTAAGCTCAAGGAGGGAGGTGCTGGCAGGGCGATACTCTGGGCTAGTTTGACCCTCTCTCACTCCCTCCTGCCCAATTTCTACATCATTACTGAAGCGCAATCATCTTTTATTAATCTGCCGAGCACCGGTCAGCTGTGGGGTCACATGCGTCCCATCCTGCTGTAAAAGGGACAGCGCTGTCACTCGAGTGCCGCAGGGACGCCTGGAGTTCCTTGAAGGTTTTTATGTAATTGTTTTTTAATGACTTTTTAGGGCCCCTGAAGGATGCGTCTGAACTCACTGCCGTCTCGCTCGCAATCGTTTGCATGCGGTGCTGCTTCCTGACGGAGACTTGCATGGCTGCCAAATACTTGCAGTGTTATTTATTTATGGAGCCCTCAATTATTCATTTGTTTATTTTTTCATGGCAGTACTAACTGTGGCTCGAAAATGTATTCTTGCTGATGGCCATGCCCCCCCCCCCACAAAGGACTCGGAGGGGACATGTCAGGCTTGTTAGTAACTGCTTTATGTGGCGTTTCCACATGGAGATGCCATTTTTATCCAAACGGGCAGGCAGAGAAGGGGAGGAAGAGCATGTGGCAGAAAGAAGTGGACAATGAGTTCATTATTTGAGACTGATTTTTGTACCGAAATTTGGGGAAACGGGAGACTGGGAGTTGCATCATCAAAGGCCCGCATTGTGTACTGCAGTACAGGGCTATTACGGACGACGCCTATGTGCGTGCTGAGTTATCTACCGCTGCGTTGCGCTCATACGCACCGTTAGCATCGACCTCTTTGAAACGCTGCGCGTGAGACAATGATCTGTGCGTTTACACGAAGGTGAATAAAAGGACAGAGGAGCAGCCAGGAAATGCGGTGTAGTTTATTACCAATGGGATTCACAGCCCATTGGCACCGAGTTGAGCGCGCTCGTAACGGGGCGAGCCTCTGTCATCCGTGCCGAGATAAATTACACCTGTCAGGCCGTCGACCAGAAGCCATTTAGTCTCTGAGAGGTGAGATTAGATTGATTCAGGTTCTTACCTACTCAGCAGGTTTAGCATCTGGGTGATCAAACCCATCTTGTCAGGCAGTCAGAATTGGTATGAGGTCCATCAGCTGTGTGTTAAGAAGGTATCCTGATAAACATGAGATTTTTTTTTGGAGCATGTGTTGTTTACTTGATGTTTTGCTTGGACGACTTCAGATTGAAGTTGTTCCGTATCAATGCCCAAAAAACGAATAGTCACCCCTTTATAAGGCCACTGACTTCTCTGCAATAGTCACCTGTTTACTGATCCTCTCTATATTCCTGCTAACTCTCTCTCATGTAGTGACCATGATTTACTGCTATGATTTTACTGACTCTCTAGTAGACATTGTAATACACTCTTCTGTGATCATACTGTGTAGTAACCAAGCCTCTTCTCCACGATCATACTGACTCTCCCCTGTGTAGTAACCATGCCTCTTCTCCATGATCATACTGACTCTTCCCTATGCAGTAACCATGCCACTTCTCCATGATCATACTGACTCTCCCCTGTGTAATAACCATGCCTCTTCTCCATGATCATACTGACTCTTCCCTATGCAGTAACCATGCCACTTCTCCATGATCATACTGACTCTCCCCTGTGTAGTAACCATGCCTCTTCTCCACGATCATACTGACTCTCCCCTGTGTAGTAACCATGCCTCTCCTTCACTATCATATTGACTCTCCCCTGTGTAGTAACCATGCCTCTTCTCCACGATCATACTGACTCTCCCCTGTGTAGTAACCATGCCTCTCCTTCACTATCATATTGACTCTCCCCTGTGTAGTAACCATGCCTCTTCTCCATGATCATACTGACTCTTCCCTATGCAGTAACCATGCCACTTCTCCATGATCATACTGACTCTCCCCTGTGTAGTAACCATGCCTCTTCTCCATGATCATACTGACTCTTCCCTATGTAGTAACCATGCCACTTCTCCATGATCATACTGACTCTTCCCTATGCAGTAACCATGCCACTTCTCCATGATCATACTGACTTTCCCCTGTGTAGTAACCATGCCTCTTCTCCACGATCATACTGACTCTCCCCTGTGTAGTAACCATGCCTCTTCGCCATGATCATACTGACTCGGCTCCGTGATTATATTGACATAATCTAGCCATGAGTCTCCGCTACAATAATATTGACTCTTCCTCACGTAGCCACCGTGACTTTCTCTTCCATTATCCTGCTGATTCTTCTATATAATCTCCATGATTCTCTCGTCCATCATCATTGTAACACTCTACCACATAGTCACCCTGACACTTTCCTCCGTGATCGTACTGATTGTCTCCTGCACAGCCCTGGGCTGTGTCCGAATTCAGGGGCTGCATCCTTCGAAGTACACGGTCTTTGTAGCCTTTCTAGGTTGCGTCCTTCAAAGGTTCCCTCAAAGAATTTTGGGATATCAGCAAAAGAATAAGGCATTTCTTGGCTGCATTTGAAGGAGTGTTCTGACTCGGATAGCCTTGTCGCGCCTGTGTGGCACCTTCGGTCTTCGAATGCAGCCTTAGAAGGATGCAGCCCCTGAATTTGGACACAGCCACAGTTCCGCCGTCATTGTTCTCACTCTCTGCCACATAATGACCATGACATTCTCCACTCTGATGCTACTGATTCTCTGCCACATAGTTACCGTGATACTCTCTTCCATGATCACACCTACTCTCTACTGTGTAGTTACCGTGACTCTCTCCATTATCCTACTGACTCAGTGTGGTCGCGAAGACACTCCCCTCCATCATTGCTTTGACTCTATGCCACATAATCACCGTGACATTCCCCTCCGTGATTGTACTAACTCTCTGCCGTCTAGTCACTGTGACTTGGTTATCCATGACAATACCTACTCTCTGTGCATAGTCTCTATGACCCTCTCCCTCATGACTGTACTGACCCTGTTGCATACCAACTAGGACGCTCTCCTCCATGATCGTTCTGACTCTGCTGTTCACTGACAGTCACTCTCCCGTGTAGCTGGTAGGGCATCCATGACATTCAGTGGTGTCTTCATTAATTTCAGCATGTCTGTGCATCTGTTAGTTTTCACTGTTACACTACTTGACAGCTTGTTTTTTTTTACATGGATTTTATGAGGTGTGGCAGTTGATCACGGACACTTTCCAGTAGTGTAACTAAAAAAAAAATCTATTTTTTTCTTCTTTGTGTGACAGGTAACTAACCTTCTGTTCCTCGATTTAAGAGCCTCACTGCCAGGCGTCTAAAAGCTCGTCATATTCTGGATAGGGCTTCTTAATATTGATTGATGACACTGTTTATTTTATGCACAAACTTTAACCTCCCCCATCCTGCAATATTTCCCTTTAGCTTCTCATCCTCTCCCACCCCCCACCCCCACCCCCCACCCATGAAAATGATATTAGAAACAAAATGAGATTCGCTATTTCGTGTCAGACAAGTGCCTTGATGAAAGGTCTTCCTTGCCAGGCCTGATCCATGGAGATTTTATGCTAATATCACTGCTGGCCAAGCAATCTAGCTGGAGATTAATCAGACCGGGGTGGGTGGAAGCCCTGTCTAAACATTTCACACTCCCACTCTGGATCTCATCAGAAATAGCCATGGGGTGTTGTCTGTGTGATGAGCGTGTGAGAGAAACTGGGGCTTAGAGGACCACGCTGCAGCTTAGCGTAGATGAAGCGGTGATGCATGCAGCCTCACCGCCGCTCTTCTCCCCGCTGCGAGCCGCCCCAGCCCTCTCCTCCTCTCTCCATCTCTCTTCCTGTGTTTTCTCTTCTCTTTTTGGTTCTTTCTTGTCTGTCCATGTCGACGTGCCCTGTAAAATTAGCCCCCCCCCCCCAGAACTCCGTTAGTCGTCAGAGCATTGCTTAATGAAGCTAACAGCTTTCCAGAAATTAGTCTCTTAGCAGGATAAAGACATCTTTGTTAATTAATGTGCTCTGATGACGGCAGAGAAGCGCTGTGAGAATGTAAATGGCATAAACACCGGCCCTAGAGACTGACCCCCTACCCCCCCCAATGTTTCAGTATGAGGTCCAGCAGGGGGCACTATGTACGGCCAATGAGGAGTTGCAGCGCTGGCAGGCAGAGGCGCGAGCCCAAGTGGACAAGGCACAGAGCAGACTGCAGCAGTACCTCAGCAGCGCAGAGATGCTCGGCGCCCACGGGGACCAGGCCCAGAGGCAGGCTGAGGAGGAGGTGGGTGTCTAGGAGGAGGATGGTGAATCTGCGCCTCCTCTTCTCCCTAGATTTCTGTATGCCTTGCCGGCACGCTGTTCAGCACGAGCTTAAATGATACGTTGTGAAGTTCTCAGGAGCTTAATGGCGCTCTTTATGATTAATCCAGCTGGGTGCACAAGAAAATGGATTCCGGCTCAGTAACGACTCTGTGCGGTTTAGTGTGTTCACTTGTTTGAAACAAGAGGGTCTACCTGCTGTCTTTCACCAGTTTCTGTGTGTCTGTGTGAGTTTGATTTAGCGTTTAGGGAGTGGGGGGGGGAGTGGAATGTTTGTATATCTACAGCCCCCAGTGTGTGTGTGGGTACATACTCAGCCCTCTATGTGAGTGTGTGTGTGTGGGTACATACACAGCCCTCTATGTGAGTGTGTGTGTGTGGGTACATACTCAGCCCTCTATGTGAGTGTGTGTGTGTGGGTACATACACAGCCCTCTATGTGAGTGTGTGTGTGGGTGAGTGTGCGGGTATATACACAGCTCTGTGTGCGTGTATGTGTGTGTGTGTGTGTGTATGTGTGTGTGTGTGTGTGTGTGTGTGTGTCAGCGCGCATATATGTGGGTGTGGGTGTGGGTGAGTGTGCGGGTATATACACAGCTCTGTGTGTGTGTGTGTGTGTGTACATACAGTATACTGTCTGTGTGTGTGGGTGTGTGTGTGTGAGTGTATGTGGGTCTGTATGTGTGCAAACGTGTGTGGGTATATACACAGCCCTCTGTGTGGGTGCAGGTGGGTGTGTGTGTATGTGTATGTGGGCCTGTGTGTGGGTGTTGGTCTGTGTGTGTGTGTGTGTGTGTGTGTGTGTGTGTGTGTGTGTGTGTGTGGGTGTTGGTATATACACAGCCCTCTGTGTGGGTGCAGGTGGGTGTGTGTGTATGTGTATGTGGGCCTGTGTGTGGGTGTTGGTCTGTGTGTGTGTGTGTGTGTGTGTGTGTGTGTACATACAGTATACTGTCTGTGTGTGTGGGTGTGTGTGTGTGAGTGTATGTGGGTCTGTATGTGTGCGCACGTGTGTGGGTATATACACAGCCCTCTGTGTGGGTGCAGGTGGGTGTGTGTGTATGTGTATGTGGGCCTGTGTGTGGGTGTTGGTCTGTGTGTGTGTGTGTGTGTGTGTGTGTGTGTGGGTGTTGGTATATACACAGCCCTCCCTCGATGTGTATTTGCCGCATCAGCAGGCTTTACAGAAGCACCCCCAGCCGTGCAGTGTGGAGACCGATCAGCTGCGGGGAGCTCCACAGGAGGCCCAGCCCCCCCCGCCACCACTCACCCAAGCCCTGGACTCCAACGAGCAGAAGTACCGGGTCAGCTTGGGCACGGTCTCCCGGCTGGAGGAGAGGGTGCAGGCCCAGGACAGGGAGCTGCAGGAGGCCAGGATGCAGGTCAGCTCCCTCACGCAGCTCAGTTGTGTTCAGTTATACAGATATTTTAATAGAAATCAGTCTGGTACCAAATACCCCCCAAGGAGTTTGGTATGCAACCCCCCTCCCTCCCGGGCTTTGCAGCATAACGTGCAGGTACAGCGCCGGCACTGGAAGGCTTCTCCCCTGTGCTGTGACCTGCAGGGGCGCTCTGCACAGCTGCAAGCCCAGGACGAGTCCCTGGGTGACCTGAGGCAGCAGCTGGAAGAGAGCCTCCAGCACGGCCTGGAGTGTGAGCTGATCATCAGGACGCTGCGCAAGCAGGTCAGTGCCCCCTGCTGGGCTGGGCCAGAATGAAGCTGCCATTCGTACTCCCCCTGAGGGTAACTAGCAAGTCAGCACCCCCTACTGGCTTGGGCCAGAATTATGCTGCCAGCCATACTCCCCCTGAAGGTAACCAACAGGTCAGCGCCCCCTACTGGGCTGAGCCAGAATGAGGCTACCAGCCATACAACCCCCTGAGGGTAGCCAGGTGCTCGTCCCAAAATCACTTGAATCAAGCTTTCAGTCTTTAGGCACTCAGAGAGGAGGCCCAGGACTTTGTCCAGACTGTTACAGTACTCTGTGCATGAGCCCCCGCCCCATCTACAATGTCTATGGCCCCCATCAGATGGCAAGGCCATATTTTTAATAAATACACACTGAAATGCAGTCACTGCTGACTCGCTGATTATCACGCACTATTTTATGTAACCTCTCTGTAAAGTCTGAGCACCGAAAAAGACGTAGTTTTGCTTGAGAGTTTGAATTATAGTGCCTCTTATGCTCCTCACATGGCCTGTATCAGACATGTACACACTGACCCAGGTGGAGGAGCAGGAGGAGGCCGTGCTGAAGATCCAGGCGGATTTCTTTCTGTACAAAGCCACACACCTCCTCTCAGATCCAGACTGCGAGCCTCACCTCTGGCGCATCCAGGAGCCCCAACAGGTAAGCCCCTGCATCGCTCAGGTGCAGAGTCTGCAGGCCAGGCCTAACCTTCCCCTCTGGGCCTGCAGATGACAGCTGCTCTCATCCCTCTACCCGGATTGTCCACGTGGATGCGATACTCACACTGACTGACGATCAGAGGCCCAAAGGCAGACCTCCAGCGCTGACAGCGTTCTGAGCCGCCCCAGGGCCAGCCTGTGATGGCAGCGGGCGTGCCGCGTGTGTCCTTTAATGGAGTGCCACAGCGTGTCTGACCTGGGGCGGGCACAGCCCTGCTGAATCCGACCGGCCTGCTAAACCCCGCCGGCCTACCCCCGCCTGATTTACTGCCCCGAATGAATGGCCACCTAACACCTTCCTTTTCCCTGCAACCTTTAATATAATTTTATAGATGGTTAGAGCATTTAGTTTGGCTATTTATACAAACGTGGACGGCCATGAAATTCAGATTTGTCTCGATGACTGTCAGCGCAGGCGTTCAAGCTGCCTGCCTGCCTCATCACACGTCCTCATTTTAATGGTCTGAGCGAAGGCCTGGTCCCCTGTTGCTGGCGTAAATTTATTTTATTGCACCTTCCCTGAAATGCGTGTCAGTGTGTTCCAGATAACGCTGCCCCTTCATTACCGAGCACACGGTTTTACGCAAGCGGCCCATTGGGGCGTCGATCCAGGGCAACAGGCTCACACTCTGTCGCAGCCCCCCTCACCCCCCCGCACGGCGCAGTCCAGTCCGGAAGCTCGTTAACCAGCTCGTAAACCCACCATGTTTACAGCGCTCTGCACACGATTAATTGAGAGGCTAACAGCAAGGAGGCTTCTGCGTGTCCATCTGGGCCGTGACTTCCGGCGTTTTCCTTTACTTTCGCTTGCTGTGTAGAAGCAGCAGATAAGCAGCCAGCCTGCGCGCATTAGTGACTATGCGGGGGTGCAGGAGCCACTAAGTATTTTACGATTTTGCGTGCTACCGCATCTGGCCAGATAGGGGCCACATATAATGGGTAAAATTTTGGTGCGTTCGATTATTTCTCTCCAACTCGGAACTCGGATGAAAACATCACGAAAACGTCACTTCCCATTGGAAACACACCCCTTTTATGACGTTGATGTCGGACAGAATTTTCTTGTCCGAGTTGCCCCTGTGACGTAATTTCAACATGGCGGCTTATACACTCAACAGTAATTCTATTTTATAAATCTTTAAAAATGTTTATTTTGTTAAATATATTAATAGTTATAAATGTCATTGCACGTGTTCGATTTACAGAATACCATTTCGTGACCGTAAACCGTATTCTAGCATGCAGTATCAGATTTTTACCAGACTCCTTAGTGTTTTTGGTTTGTTTGTAGTTTTTTTGCCTCTCGAAAAAAGAACATCGCTCTGAATGTCCTCAGATATTTTATAAAGCTTTTAATGTGGTTTGACTAGTTTGTGTTTCTTGTGTGTTACTCCAAAACTGCTAAAATATAAAGCAGCTACACACAGCAGCGTATTCATGGAGGCAGCCATGTTTGTTCCGAGTTGTGGTAGTTCGAACGGGAGATTGTCGGACGTGATGTCGCTCAACTCGGAATGTCCGAGCTCTGAGGTATAATCGAACACACCATTTCTCCACAGGAGCTGTCCTGTGCTGTGGAGCAGCTTGCCCAGGACGCACAGGAGCTCGGCCTGTACCAGGCTGACGCGTGCCAGCTGAAGGAGAAAGCCAGCCACTTGACCAAGCACAGGAACCCTGACATTAAAGGTGAGTGAGCCTCGTCTTCATAAGAGCGTTAGGGCTCTCGCTTGTGGCTTGCAGTGGAGCCTGTATGGGTTTGAGTAATGGCGGTCTCCCGTTGTTCCAGAGGCAGTGCGTCTTCAGGAAGCAGTGGGGCAGTTACAGGGGAAGACGGCAGCCGAGCCACAGCGTCGGTGGGGGGAGAAACAGACATTTTGCCTGCAGGGGGAGCTGCAGGCTACCCAGCAACAGGAGGTCATATTACGGCTGCAAATCCTCACATTTGAGAGACGACCAAACGAAAAAACCAGTGAATGTGTTTAGCTAGTGATTCACGCAGCTGGACTCCAACTTAAAGTAGCTGTTTTCTGCCAGACTGTTAGCTGTTTTATCCCAACCTGCTCGTGAACTTTGCTGTAAAGTTCATAACTTATAATCACCAAGTTTTGACATTTGTTGCTTATTTTTTTGACATATATCCTTATAATCAAGTTAAGAAATAATTGGCTGGCAAACTTCAAGGTTTAGCTTTGTCCACGGCATCCAGATTCAGGCTAAAACATTCTTGTCTTTTACAGAGATGAATAGTGTTGCCTCAGTGTTGCTTTTTTTGTAGTCTTTGTGCTATTTGGCTTTTTTTAATTCAACTTTATTTACTCATATTGGGTGATCTTGTACAGCTACCTGATACTGCATGTTGATTGGCCAGAGGGCCACCCCTGTATCCTCATACTTATGGCGGATGACCTGGGAGTGCACTGAACCAGCGTCAGTGTCACCATTAGGCTCCACCCCTTGCCGTCATCAATGTACGGTAATGCCCCCCCCCCCAACTAATATCCCACACCCTGCAGAACATGGAAGGCCTGCTGAAGGAGGTGGAGGCCCCCCTGGTGGAGTCCAGTGAGGTGATACGTGAGCAGTCCCTGGAGACAGAGAGACAGGGCCTAGAGGCTGATCTCCAGAGAGCTATGAAGGAGAACCAGCAGGGGAAGACAGAGAGTGCCACCCTGAGAGCAGAGCTGCTACGTCTCCAAGAGGAGCTGAAGCTGGAACGTAGCTGCTGCAAGAACCTGGGTGAGATTTCTGATTCATGGCTGGATACGACTGATGTGTGTGATGTATTTTTAGGCATGTTTCCAGTGTGCATCATTGATTAACACTGTTCAGTTTTAACGTAGTTGTCATGTTAATGGAGATCAGTGTTACGGCTCGCATTGTAGGGGGCGCTGTAGAGGTTGTTTCAGCATTGGAGTGTGATCACCCTTTCTAATGATTTCTGGAGCTTAAACTAAGCAAGCTGAGTTTTGCTGGGTATCGGAAGGCCTCATGTTTGTGTCCCTTCAGCTGAGACCCCGGCTAGGCAGAAGAAGGAGGCACTACTGGCAGAGAGAGGGCAGCAGGGGGCGCTGGGGGACAAGGAGGCGTGGCCACAGCAAGAAGAGAGGCGGTGTCAGGCAGAGCTGCGCGTGCTACAGGACGAGCTGTGCAAGATGGAGCACCACGGTCAGGGTGGCAGGTGCAGCTCTCAGATCTCAGCTACCCTCCAAGGTCCCCTCCAGTTTCACCCCTTGAGTTCATCCAATACGCTGTGTGTCGTCTCCCCCCCAGTGCACCCTTTAGTCGAAAAGAGACCTTCGGTTCCAGCGAGAAGATTAAAACACTGAAACTAAACTGGCCCTTGAGCAGAATTGCTCAGTTTCCCTCTATTTTCCAAGGTCAAAGGTTAGAATGATGTTGGTGTAAAACTACATGTCTGCAAAGGTGTGTTAGCGTAGCCATTTCAAAACCTCTCCTAAGGTCACCCTAGTGTTGGCAGCAACCATCGAATACATCCATCTATTTTGTGACTCGACCACTAGCACACCATGTTTCCCTAATCAATACCTCGTTGAGTTTTGTCAAAATTATAATTATTTAATAATTCAAATTAATTGAGCTGGCGGTGAAACGTAACAAACACACTGAACGGCTGGGGTGCCCCTGAGCAGTTGTTTGGGAACTGAAGCAGTGTTCACCTAGCCACCCAACTAGATATGTGACCCATCACCACGAAATGAGTCTTATGGTTGAAGTTCTACCAGTGTGACTTACTGTAAGACTCATTTCGTGGCGACGGGTCACATATCGGTAACTTTTTGGAGAACCGTCACTTGTTAGTTTTAATCGTGCGTATGTTAAATGATGTGCTGTTTGTGAGCAACTTTAAACTGACTAGCCAGGTAAATAGCTTTAGACAAAGGCAGCAGTGGGAAATGTCCCTCATGCAGATCCAGGGAGCTCCTTCCTCAGTTTGGGGTCTCCAGGAGACTGATTTCCGTTACCTTGGAGGTGTTTTATCTCGCCACCTGGGGGCGCTGCTACCCAAGCATTCCACTGGCATGCAGGCCAAGCCGGACACACTCTGCAGCTGAGGCCACCCGTTGAATGGAATGAAATGTGGTGCGAGACGCAGGAGCCAAAAGCGCCACCCGGTGGCCTGTCAGAGGTCTGTCGTCCAGCCGGCCCTGAGCACTGAGTTCACAGCAGGCTACCAATACAAATTAGTGGGGGGGGCTGGTGTAATGAAGTGAGAGCCTGAGGACGGCATTGAGTGTCTTTGGGCTCGGAAGCAGCTTCAGGTCCCAGCAGTCAGGGACTCTAATTGCCAGGGATATTGATCAGCCTGGCAAGGGGGTGTGGGGGGGTCGGGTTTGCGAGATATTGATTACCTGTTACTGTGACTTCCCAGTAAAAGGAATGGGAGGTGCTGGAGAGACCTGGGGGGTTTGACGCTGCAACCCCCCCCCCCCCCCCCCCCCCCCGGAGCAGTCTGTAAGAGCCTTCCGGGTCCCCCCACGCTGAGCTTTACACAGAAGCACCTACAGCGCCCTTCCCTCCCTTCCCATTTGTCTTGTTGTGGCCCAGCAGGCTTCCAGGTGACGGAGCCTCTCTCGGTGTCCCCAGCGAATCACTAGCCACTCTCACACTCATAAAGTGTTCCATGCAGCTGTAGTTGGATGAGATATTTTGGCTACAGGCCTTGGTAAGGATGGCAACTGTCCTGTATCATTTTGGTTTATAATTTGTTGTTTATATATGTTTGATTTTCAGAAGCCAAGTGGGAACACTGACAGTACAGGTGAGCAAAGGCAGAATGGCCCAGCTTGACACAGGAGCAGAGCATCCAGAAAGGGAGCTGACCTGCAAAAGGGGGGGCATTGGGACCCAGCAGCAGCAGGTTGGCATCATGACGCTAATGGGCAAGTTCAACAAAATTAAAGAGATTACAGGCAGGAGTACGAGAAACACAGACAGAGCTTATAGCTTGTTCAGAAATGTATTTGAAATTTCTTCTTCATGATCCAAAGCAGTTAATAGTTTCAGTCCGAAAGGAAACATTTCACATAAATATTTTTTTAAGTCTCTGCAGCTGAAAGAGCAAGAGGAGCACATCCTCAGCATGTCAGAGCTTGGCAGCGCCACCCTCAGGCTGCAGTGCGTGGCTGAGCTGGAGGCCAAACGGACTGAGAACCGTCAACTTGGCCAAGAGGTCAGAGGTCATCTGGTGGTCATCCGGAGCTGCAAGTAGTCCGGGTTTACATGCTCAATGAATACCATGTTTTCATGGAAGAGTAACTTTATTCATCAGAACTGAACTGTATTGGGAACTATATAGAGGGACAAGTGTGTGTTATTTCACAAACAGACCACATTCAGCACAGACTACTGGTCACGGCTCTGGTTCTCATGCAGATGATTCTCTTCGGATTCTTCTGCAAGATCACCGTAGTTCACTGTGTCCAATCTTTCATAGTCATGGAGGTGGTACTTACTGAACTGGAGTTGAAAGCCTACCTGAACCCCTCTACTCTGCTTCGGGGTGTGCTCTGACTGCGTGTGCTGATGCTGCAGCTGGGGGGTCTGCGTATTGAGGCGATGCATGCGCAGCAGCGTGCCACAGCACTGGAGAACAGCTTCAGGCGCTTGACTGATGAACTGCAGAAACTGCGCAGTGCGAGTGGGGGCCCTCAGGAGCAGTGGGGGAGGGGGGGAGGCACAGCATGTGCAGTCTATCAGTCTGCATCAGATTTACCTTGAAGACCACTGGAACCGTCAGTGCAAGGTTTTAAAAAAATCATATTATTTAAAGAAAAAGTATTTAAAAATATGAATATAGGCAAAGGTACTCAACTCACCATGCAGGACAGGATGGGTCTGTGACCATGTTTAAGTGGCCCTGCAGGGTTTTGGGGGGTGGGGGGTGGGGGGTATCCTCTTATTTATTTGGTCATTTATTGCTGGCAGGATGGTCTGCTTTTGGTCGCCTAATTTCTGCACATGTCACAGGTGCAGCAGGAATAATTCCCTGTGTTTGTGTCGAGCGGGGGAGGGGGGTTTGGGTGTCTCCATAACCCTGGTGTGTGTATGTGTGTGTGTAGATTAGGCCAGAAAGTACAGAGAATAATGAATTTGCACACAGTGTGATTCGGCAGCAATCACAGAGGGATCACAGGCACTAATGCAGTGTTAGTCTGCCTGCATCGGATCCCATCTGTGTTTAATTGCCTTTCGTCCTTTCATTACATCTACTGCCTCTGCCCTGCATCCCATTTGCTCCTCGCATGCATGTGAAGGTCAGCATGCCAACGTGGAGCTCTAACGTGCCGCAGCACTGGCGCCTACAGTACCGTCGGCCTGAATGGAGCGTGTGTAGATCAGGAGACCTCGCCTCCATGTCTGCTGGTTGCCGTGACGGACTGCAGCGTGTGCGAAATGCCATCTCTGTCGCCTCCCGAGTCTGAAGTCCAAACAGGAGCGGAGAGTGTCATTCCTGCCAATAAATATCCATCCATTCATCCATCCATTTTCTATAACCGCTTGTCCTATTCCGAAGGTTCTAGGGTCTATACTGGAGGCTATGGGTGCAAGGCAGGGAACAACCCAGGATGGGGTGTCAACACACCAGTCACTCACACATGCACACCTATGGGGAATTTGGTAACTCCCCCAGTAAACAGACTTTTGCATTTAAATTATCAATTTGTGTGTCTCCCCCCCATAATACCAAACCCACATCAAGCCCCAGGCTTGGACATATGAGGGCAGGCTGACCGAGGTTTGCACCCAGCTAGCGCGCTCCCGGTGCTGGGGGCAGGAGCAGCTGGCAGCGCTGGAGGCCAAGGAGGCAGAGGCGGTGGCACTGAGGGTGGAGGTGACCTCACTCAGGGAGAACTACCGGGCCAAGGTCACGGAGGTGAGATGCAGCCCTCTCCCATGTTGCTCGGCCGGGCCCGTATCCGTGTGTCAGGGGTGATGAGTCCGACGCTTTGTGACAGGTGGACACGTCACACTCACAGCTGGACTTAATGAGGCAGAAATACCAGGCAGCTGCGAACGAGGTACCAAACCTGTCTCTGCACCTGGTCTCTGGCGGAGGTCACGCGGGCTGTGTTGATGGACCCGGCGTCTTCCCGCCCAGGTGGATGTCCTGAGGCGATTCCTGGGGAACGCTCGGGCCAACAGCATCCGCCTGCACCAGGAGAGCGAGCTGGTCGTGTCCAGCGTCCATCAGTGGGTGAAGGAGCAGAAGTAGGTGTCACCGTGGCCACCATAACAGCATGATTACTTCTAGAACATTCTAACACTGGGTAATAGGCTGTTGTATAGCTTTCCCATAACAATACCAGTTTATTTTGTTCCCTGAACTAGACAAGCCAACGAGAAGCTGAGGACCAAAATTAAAGAGCAGAGCAGGAAGATCAGGCATCTGACCACTGAGAAGGAGTGAGTTGGGGTGTGTGTGTGTCTGTGAGTGTGTGTGTGTATGAGAAACGTGCGTCTTATCAGTGAACCCCACCAACCCCCTTCTACAGTTTCCTGCAGGAGCACCGGGAGCAGCTGCTAGAGGAGATGAGGATGCTGAAGACCCAGCTGGATGGCCAGAGGATGGATGTAGAGGGGTTGGTGGCCCATGACCAGCCCGGTGCCCGCAGGGGTGGTAGCGATGAGCAGGTGCACATTGCCCAGGGACAGTCCAAATTAGCCAGGCTGTACTTCTCCATAGCCCAAAGACAAGCCAGCCTTCCAAGGAAAAGCTGAAAGTGTAAATTGGTGTCACTCATCTTCCCAGGCTTTGCAGGAGAGTACCTGGAAGCGACCGGCCTCGCTATCCCAGCATCCTCGGCAGCCCTTGACGCAGAAGTGAGTATAGCCCTCGATCCAGACTGAGCAGTTTATTTTTTCATAGCGTCTCAGCTAAATTGGTTGCCTCAAAGAACCAAATCAAGATTCACCAACCGGACAGAGCAGCTGCTAAAGTTATACAGTATTAATAGCCCAAATGACATCGTAACCAGCTGAAATTCCTGTGGAAATTATGGGAGCAGAAGAGCAGCTGGCTGCCTGACCCCCCAGGCATGCTGACCTTACACAAGTCAGCAATAAGCGAGTCAGTGTCATTAGAAGCAGAGTTATGATGGCGTACGTCTGATTGGATCTTTGTGTGCTCAGAGGAGACATTCATTTCTGGTCTTGGACTTGTCTGTAAGCTTTCATTAGAGATGCCTGTTAGGGCCCCCCCACACAGCCTGAGCTACGGGTTTCTGTAAAAACGTAAAGTGTAAAACCATTATCCAGGGCTTTAACGAGATGTGCTGCAGAGCTGGCTTTCGGGGCCAGGCAGAGCCGCCGGCTCGGTTCCCAGAGGAACGGACATTTCACAGCAGGCCAATCTCTGATAGCTTCACCAGCTATCAAGCTTGATTTTAATGCAATTAGTTACTAACACAAGGGGTTTTGACGGAACCTGTGAATTTACTCAGGGTTTATTACAATGTTCTGGTAGTATTCAGTAAATTTTGCACCTAGATGACTGTTTAAGGAGTCTCCATTGTTACATCAAGAGGCTACCCAGCAGTTTGCGGCATATTCCCTGCTGCAGGTCACAGCCCATCTGTACAGCACCAGTAAGGGACCAGACGCAATTAGATCCTGACATTTTCTCTAGGCTTTTTATACATCGACACAAAGCTCCTCTTTAATACCACATTTTTGAGATCTAAGGCTTTAAGACAACCGGGGTGGGGATGTGTTTCAGTGTCAGGAAACCTGCCCCCGGGAGAGGAATTAAAGTGATTAGGAAGCAGAATGTGTCTAACGGTGGGGTCCTCATCACAGTCGGTCCGCAGCATGTCGATGGAGGAGGTCAGTCACATGACCAGCCTTCACTCCCGTCTTCTCGGGATTCACGCGGCTCTGTGCTTCCCTGTTTCTCTGCTACCCGTAAAGCTCATCCTGTGCTTGTTTTTCTTGCAGTCAGGTTCATCAGCTACTGGTGTGGCTTTATGGGTTTTTACAGCTCTTCGGGCCTTCGAGTCTTATCTGCAGTAGTGGGATTTGCCTGATCCTCCATGAGCTTCTCTGGATAATGGTCCATGTTGTCTGGCTGCAACACCAGGAGCTTGGAGCACAGGGCAGGCTGCAGTTTGATGCGGAGGATCCCAGCCTGCAATGCAAATGAGCTGTTTGCATTTTCGCCTGTGCAGGGATAAGCACACTTCCAGCCTGCAGCTTCACGCAGATGCAGACGCAGCATCTCTTAGAATGTCGTCTGGTGGCACCATGTGCGGGGTGTTTAAGTCCCCCCCCCCCCCGGTGTTTTTGTTTGTGAATGGAAGTCCATTCTCAGCTGCATCCCAGAGCAGGAGCTCAAAGTCCAGCCTTTTTGTTAACATGCTGTATATTACGTGCCCATGTCGTTAATAAAGGCACTTAAAAGCCAGCAGAGGACTATAAATGCTGTCTGGTAACCTAGGGGACTGTCCTTGTCACCTTTTGTTCACACTTGAGCTAGATTCTGCCTTGAGTTGCAGTTTTATTGTACTGAGGAAAGCTTTCAAATCGCGGGATTAGATTCTGTCACCAGAGAGAGATTTCAGTCGGATGCTGTGTCCTGATGCTCTCCCAGACGCTTTGCAAAATCCAATCTACAATGTGAAAGTCATTCTGTTTTCTAAACGAACATGTGAAGTGCGGGGAGGCTCTCAGGCCGATCGCCCAGCGGGAATGCTGCATGCAGGCGGGCGAGAGAGGGAGAGCAAGCGAGCGGCCCGTGTTCAGGATGCAGGTCCAGCTACCGAAAGCAAGCTGGGCTAATGCTCTAGGACATCCCGAAAGTGTACAGGAAGCTACAGAGGCTGCAGAAAACACGCCCAAACAAACAACTAAATTGCGTGGGGAGTCACATCCAGCCTCCTGTGTGGCTCTTGTTTACTGCTCGGCCCCTGGGGGGTGCTGTCTGCTCGGGATCTTTCTGCACACTTCCTCAGTGACAGACTCCATACACTCTATATGTGTTTGGGCAGACCGGTGAGTTTCTCCTCAGCTCCTCCCTCTCGGCGACTCCAGCTGCCCCAAAGCTGGTTATCAGATGCCAGATTTGCAGCTATAAACGTATGATAAAAGCGAGCGCATCTTTGTGATGGACCATCTCGCCATGAAGGCTGCGAGAGTGTGCGGACGTTCCCCATTTCTCAAGAAAAATTTTTGATGGGCCATTTACTGTGCTTGGTCTTTTCACATGTATCTCAAATTTAAAATAATAACAATAAATCTGCCAGAGTGTTTACAGTTCCCTGCCATTTACAAAGCTTCTGACAGACTGAAAGCTGACACATTTGTTCACATACTGAGGAATGAAATATTCATATTATATATTTTTCCCAGCAGAAGTTATCTAGATGGGGCATGAATGGTACTTGAGACAGACTGTCACAGCATATGGTTATTAATGGAGGGGGGGGGGTGCGGTCCAGATTGGATGGCTGGGTGCGAGACGTCCCCCCCCCCCCCCCCCGCTCCACCCTCTCCGCCAGCGTCCTGATTGAACCCTTACTGACTGCAGAGACGAGCTCACTGAATTATCTCCCCCGGCACATGCTTGGGGAGATGCACTCGATAAGCTCGACTCTGTGATCCCTGATCGGGCTAGTCCCCACGGCCGGCCCTAATGCTGCCTTGGCTGATTATTATTCACGCTTTAAACTGTTAATTATTTGCCATGGAATAATTTTACATTTTGTGGAGATGTTTATCCCAGTGGAAAAGAGGAGGGGGGTGGGGGTGGCAGTCATTCAGATTCAACTGAATGTCGGTGTGTATATAAAGCTCCAGAATGCGAGCAAGCAGGAACCAAAAGGAAAGAGAGGCTGGGTGGTGAGTGGCTTAGCAGGCCCTGTCTCTGTGCCCGTGATCAGAAGGTTGTTGGTTCGAACCCCAACAGGGGGGACAGAATAGTCATATGTCCATGGGTCCTGGAGCAAGGCCCTTAGTCTCCAGCTCCAGGGGGTGCTGTACAGTGGTTGACCTTGCACTGTGTCCCCCAAATTATGAAGATCAAGATGGGTAGGTGCAATGACCAATAAAGCATTATTATTATTATTATTATTATTATTGTATTTCCTGGGTGCAAATTGAGAGGCATCCAGTGAGTTGGAATTTTCTTTCAGGTGCATAATTGTTGACAATAAGGTGGCCAGAGTGCATCTTTGAGACATTCATGATGTAAGACAGCAGGCCACAGTCATTCACATCCTGTCCACTTCGTCCACCCTGTAGAGGCAGTAAGGGTCAGGGTGTTAGGGAGGCATGGCAGCTATGTGTGTCTAATGGTCAGTACTTATAGTAAAGGCCGGCCATGTCACCAGAGGAGAAGAACCTGTGAGAGACACCTCGCTGTTGAGGCAGGGATCAGTGAGGACAAGTTGCGTGTCTTACACTTGGATACAATGTCCCTATTAACGGAGTTAATGCACAGCTGGTGATATTGCCCTGTCTCAGATCCATCCAGCCTATGAGAGGGATCCAGGATGCTTCCAGTGAAGGTCCGAAGAAGAAGAAGAAGGCCTTAGCTGCCAACCTGTACTGCAAATAGGCAGCGCCCAGCAAGCTAGAGTGGGGATCACAACTGCCCACAGGGTGGCGCTAAGAGAGAGGCGCGGACCTCTCAGCCATGGGTCTGATAAGACCTGAAATTTTTTATTTAGCACCTGAGCTGACAGGTATCTTCCCGTGGTACTTCACAGTATGTTCCTGTACATCCAAGCCTTATTCTCACCTTAATTCCCCTCTGACTTAAGACATTCTTGATTTAAAGGTTATGAAACTATGTATTTAGTTATGTAATCATTTAGTAAAGATAGTTTAAACATAGCTCACTAAAATTAAACTGACGAATGAAACTCAATTGGAATTAAAATGTGTTTAATAATCAAAATGTATATTAAATTGTATCATAACTAGGTTTAAAGCTGCTTTGCCTCCACCCCCAACCACAAACACCTCGAAGTGAGTTTGGGCGTTTGGTGTTGAGGTTTGTGCCAGTCCACATGTACTCAACATTTCATCAGCAAAGAAGTGCAGCCCATGACGTTATGATAC
The DNA here is from genome assembly GCF_023856365.1 of Brienomyrus brachyistius. Classification (NCBI taxonomy): domain Eukaryota; kingdom Metazoa; phylum Chordata; class Actinopteri; order Osteoglossiformes; family Mormyridae; genus Brienomyrus; species Brienomyrus brachyistius. The sequence goes on along the minus strand of NC_064545.1, from coordinate 1,767,856 downwards.
AGCTCTGAATGGAGATTTAAAGGACGAGGAGGGATACCGAAAGCACGATATTTAGCATAATAATCCAAACTTTAACAAGCTTAGATATATGGTAATATTTTGAACCAAGTGGAAATATTTTAATGTACTTCAAGGTCAGTCATGGAGAAAATATGAAAAGTTAATCTGTTTAATAAGCCATAGATCTAAAGTGACTGAAAGACCATCGCATTACTATCATTTACATTTTTACTGTGATGCTCAATGCAGGTCTTAATGTAGCGTTTTTTATGTCGCATTCAGAAGCAGTTGTCAGAATGTAATAAAAGTTGCCCAGTAGAAAATGATGAATGTGCCTTAATGTTTGTGCTGTGGAAGTGTTTTGCAAAACTTCCCTCAGAAAATGCAGACATTTTTTCACATCACACGCACAAACAAAGAAAAAAATATCAGACAAGCAGCTGGTTCAATGACTACACCATTCATTAGTAAAATTTCTTATTTCTCTAGATACTTCTGGATGTTAAATATGAACAGTGACTTAATTAGTAATGTATATATTACATATTAATATAGATACTACCAATTAATTAAGCATTGAACAAGTGAAAGCCCCATTGTGCCATTTTTAATTTAGTTAGCGAAGAGTGAGGACCCCTGGGAATTAGGAGCGATTTCAGGAAGTGACATCCAGCAGGTGTGTGTGATAATCGAGATTAATGACCAGGATTATGGGAGATGTACAGTTTAAGGCTGACAGTCCACTGCCCGTGCTGTTATCATTCCATCCCTCAGCACACATATGGGGACAATCATCAACATGGGCCCAGTGTTCCAGATTGGCCAAAGCAGAGAGCACAGAAATGACTGATCAGGTTTCATTGTCACGTGTTCCGAGAAGCACAGTGAAATTCTTTTGCTACAGTTGCAGGGGAGGGACCCAGTATATGGGGGGACAGTAGGACCAACAACAGTGCAGTAAAGACATAACAGCAGTGCAGTGAAAGACAAGACAGTTCAAAACAAAAGGAAATAAGGGAATTTTAGTCACCCCTAGGTGCTGGACAAGGGTGTGTCGCCATCTGGTTATTTATGCGGAATAGTACACGAGACTGGGACAAGGGAAGATGGAAAGCAAGAATGGCAGAAGACATGGAGGACAGGAACCAAAAACTCAGAAATTGGGAGGAAAAAAACCTGTAAGGATCTAAGGTCAGCTGACTAAAGCCCCGCCCTCCCATCCTGGACCAGCATGATCACAAAGCCATATGATTAAGATATATCAGGTTTCAAGGATAACACCACTTACAGGAACAGGTGACAGCAAGGCACTGTTGTCAGGGTGACTACCAAGTGGGAACACATGACCAGGGCAAACCAAGTTTCCCAAATTTCAGCACCTAGTGAAAAACAATGAATGAAATCCATGTAAACGGCTGGCCGCACTGGATGTGTCCCGAATGCAGCGATGACCTACAGTTGTCAAAATGGTTTTTGAACCGACTCTTATTTTGACACATAACAAGCTGGTCGTGTAGACTGGGAGGAGTGATACTTCATGAGCTCTGGTAACGCCACAGAATAACGCCCATGAAGATCAAGCCTTTGGATGGCCTCAGCATCATGCTCTGCAAGGTGGTGTGGACGTCCGACTGAAAGCTGGAGCTTTAAGAAGACAGAACAGGAAATCAATGACACAAACCCTGGAGAGTCAGAGTGGGGGATTATTTGGACAAAAGGCTAAAAGACATTACTTTGTTAGGAGGGTCATCCATCATAATAATAATTATGAAGTGTCACCTCACCTTTCTGCCTGATCAGCGCACGATTAAATATTCTTCAGCTAGGGCAAGTAATTGAATTTTGCGGATGACACCCAGGGGCTGCTGGGAAACGGAAATTAATTAGACACATGTCTGTCCTTTCACAGGCAGTAATAATCGGATCCAGAGTTGACAATTTATTCAAATTAAATGCTTAATACTTAGGAATAGAAAGCTTTGAAACGAAAGCTTTCGGAAATTAACAAATTACCTGCAAATTTTTTTCACACATTAATTTGAAAGAGAACGAAACCACACACACCCCAGATGTTGAGAATCCAGCTTCACAGCCATTACGGGTCACGGCACGATTGCATTAAGTGTAATTCCTACTGCGAAATAACGTTACAGTCTGATACAGGTACAGTCTGACTTGAAGGACACCAACTTGAGAAGTGCTTCAGGAAGACGAGCCTGAAGGGCACTTAACCACAAGCTGTCCGGCTGCAGATGGGAAGTGGTCTGTTTGCAGTACTGCTGCGTGGATTTGCTGCAGCGGTGAGTAGCCGAAGCGTATGAATGCAAATATTCATCCGTTAAGCGTTTATCCTCGAAAACTCCCCAAAAGATCCCAAAACACACTGGATCAGGAATGAAGCTTCACAGAACATGATGTAAGAATCAAGCAATCAGGTTCATACAAACAAGCAGCAACTTCAGCCAGGAAACGACCTTGCTATCCCCCAAGCATGTTTTCCTTCCCATAAAGTGCTAAAAACAGTTCCTGCTCAGTTGTTCTTTTTTATTACTCTTTATATCAAACATTTATTGACTTATGCAAGTTGAGTTTAAAACAATATCAGGATTTCAATTTAACTATCAGTCAGATGCTTGCATTACGATTCCCTACACGAGAACATAAAATGGATGCAATATCGTATTGCCAGAGGAATTCGGCTGCATCATGTCTTACGCATGTGCGCCCTCTTTTGGCTGATCAGTCACATTACATTTTTTTAGCATTGCTGCTGTATTAATAAAAATGCGAAAATAGCTCTTATGAAAATCTGTTTTATCAAATAATTGATGTTGAAAGTGAGGCTTATATATACAATGGGATATCCACAGCAATCGGAAGGAATAACAAATCAGTGTTAGCAGATGAAGAATTTAATATTAGCAGAGATATCAGAAAAGCAATACATTTATGCCAGGAAACAGGGCTGAACAATATACTGGTTCACTTATAATACAAAAGGTGTACAGAGAAAAGTATAAACTGTGTAGATGAAGCATATTCCTGCTATTTGCACTTTACTTTATTTAGCAGTCAAATTTATCTGTAGTGACACACAAGTAAAGAAAATAGCACACTGATATTGTTACCTGTGCTGTTTTCTAAATTGGTTCCCGTGGTTGGAAATGCTAAGGGTCTCACTAAGGGTCTGGCCTCAGCTTGGGGGTGTGGGGGGGAGGCTATGGACCCACAGCATCATGAATAGGAGCAGATGGGATCATCTATCTTCTTAAATTATACCTCAGTGACATCTTGGCGATCCCTCGCATTCTATCTACGCCCTAACGCTGTCATTATCCATGTTGGGTCGTCACGGCAACCCACCCCAAGGTCAAGGTTGCTGCCACCAGGCACCAGAAGCTTCTGCCTCTACTTCTATGTCCATTCCCTGGGTTTGTACTGGGGATCAAATGTGGTGTTTTTTATATTTGCGTCTTATTTTAGTGTCATTATGGTAATGGACCTCATAGTTAACATCACAGTCATTCTCCCTCCCCCAACACATATGCTATCAGTCTATCAAATAGAGCCCTGTGAGGCTTCACTGGAATTGACTGCACTGTACCGAAGGCAGCCCAAGCCCCGCCCCCCAAAATACAAACAGGGGGTGTGGCCACATTCTACTCCAGCAGCATGCTTCATTAACATGCGAGCAGGCCGTGACACATCGCAGCCACAGATATCAAGGCTGTCGTGCTCTACCGTAATGTGATTACTGTCAAAATGTCCAGCCGACGTCCAACCAAACAGAGGTCAGGGCATGCAGATAAATTACTTCATTAATTAACATTGGAAGTATATTTCTTAAAAAAAAAAACATGGCAGCTCTGAAGCCTGCAGAATTTTTTTGCCCATTTAATTTGAAAATGAATGCATGCCTGTTTCTCTGCAGTGCCGCAACTTAAATTGCTACAGTGATAGGGGTCAGTGGAGGGTCAACATCATTTCTCTTCCTCTCGGGTGGAGAGCAGAAAGGTGAGAAAACCTTATTTCATATCTCCTCATTTAGAGCAAGACAGAGACAGGTTGGGAAAGAGGCAGACCAAGATGGGAGGGGTGGGGGTTTGGGGCAAAACCATTCGCAGGCAATGTGGAGGGGGAAGCAAGAGGTTCAGCAGGTCTGGGGGGGCTGTCTTCACTACCCCAATAAAAAAATAACAACAGGCGTGACTTGTGAATGTAAGGCAGGAGAATTGGGGCGGTCAGCTGCTATCAAGGCTGCACTGGGGGGGGTATTTTTCTTGTAATGTTTGTTAATGACAACTGGTGGGTAAAAAATAGCAGTTCAAAACAAAACTACTGAGAAAAGACATTTACTATTCAGACATTTCTGAACTATTTGTCGTGAAGGCAAACGATCCACAGAGAAGGAAGAGAGGATAGATATATAGATTAACTTACTTACTTACTTACAGACAGACAGACAGACAGGTAGACAGACAGACAGACAGACAGACAGACAGACAGACAGGTAGACAGACAGACAGACAGACAGACAGACAGATAGATAGATAGATAGATAGATAGATAGATAGATAGATAGATGCATACACCCATTAAGACAAAAGACTTTCAGACATTAATAGACAATGACAATAAATAATAAACAGTAACAGCACAAAAAATGTCAAAGAAAGAATTGCTTGTAATTTATTTGCTACGACTCAGAAACAAATACTATAGAACAGTGAGAATGAATGAATGTTCCGTGAATGTGCAGAAGTGACTCTGGTCTATTTAGACAGTGTTTAGCTTTTCAGGGGTCTCCTCTACTTGTAGTAGAGCAAACCTCTACTTGGGATACCCCCCTTGCCGACTGCCGATTCTGCCTATAGTTAGAGCTGGCCATGTATATGATTTAATATTTTGTATATATATTTTCCATATGCCTGGATCTGTGTCTGGTACGGCGTTAATTTGACCCTTTATGCGTGAGAGACATGCAGATGGCAGACAGCAGGCTCTGATACAGTCTGAGGAAGGGGGGGTTCTGTGAAGAAGGGGACAAAGAGGAGCAGAGAAGATATAACGAGCAAACAGGTGGCTCTTCAGTGAGACGAGGAGGTAAGAAGCAGAAATAATGAGGAAAGGGGTGGAAATCTGTGTACAAGGAGATGAGAAGGAGAGACGTGGGAATCCATGTACAACAAGTCATAATGAGAAAGAGGTGGGGGTCCTTTACAGAAATACACCCTAAGGAGGATGTAGAGCACACGAGAGACAAGACCAGGCTTCTGTTAATACGGCAATATTACTATACGAAACTGAAAGAAAGGTGCGGCTCTTTTACATCCGGGCTGGAAAAAGACATTCAAGAGTGGAGATTAAGCCGCCTCACTCGCATGAGGTGAATTATTTAGATGAAGGGCGAATACAAAGAAATGGAACACTATCCCACTGCTAGTAAATAACCTTGACAGGCCTACATGCTATTTAACAGTTTTAGTGCTCACTTCAAAGTCATATTGGTGCAAGTGTAGGTGAATAATTTTTTTGCATTATCGCAAGTGTTAACTTTGATACCCCAACGGAAGCATAGCATGACAAAAGATTTTTAGTAGAGATCTGTAGTCTAGATTGAAAAGAAATTGGAAAAAACAAACTAAATTTAAGGTATCGCTAAAGCATTCCAATGTAGACTTCAAATACACGTGAATGCAAGAACCAGAATCTATGTATAGTTGGATGACTAGAAGTGATTGGTTATGTACCGTCTGTGTCACCAAGTGGTGCTCTGAATGAGTAAATTGTTAATGGAAATATAAGAAAATATAGGAAAATATTGTTTTATGTGGTAATTTACCCTGATCAGCCATAACATTAAAACCACCTGTTAATATTGTGTAAATGTCCCTCATTCTGCAAAAATGCTCTAACCAATTGAGGTATGGACTCCACTAGACCTCTGAAGGTGTCCTGTGGTATCTGGCATCAGGACTGAGACGTTAGCTGCAGATCCTGTAAGTTACAAGGTAGGACAACAGATGCTTGATCTGATTGAGATGTGGGGTATTTAATGGCTAAGTCAACAACTCAAACTTTTTGATGTTCCTCAAACCATTCCAGAACAATTTTTGCAGTATGGCAGGGTGCATTATCCTGCTAAAAGAGGCCGTTGCTTTCAGAGAGTACTGTTGCCATGAAAGGATGTACTTTGTCTGCAATAATGTTTAAGTAGGTGGTACGTGTCAAAGTATCCTCCACATGAATGCCAGGACCCAAGGTCTCCCAGCAAAGCATTGACCAGATCATCACACTGCCTCCTCTGGCTTACTTTCTTCCCACAATATATCCTGATACAATCATTTGACTCATCTTTTGACGTGACTCATCAGGCCAGACCACTTTCTTCCATTGCAGCATGGTCCAGTTTTGATGCTCAAATGCCAATTGTAGGCAGTGGACAGGGCCCCTTACAGCAAGTTGAGATGCACTGTGTGTTCTGACAGCATTCTATCATGGCCAGCATTAACTTTGCTGCAATTTGTGCTACAGTAGCACTACTGCTACTGACCAGACGGGTTAGCCTTCACTCCCCAGATGCATCTATGAGCCTTAGGCACCCCTGACACCATCACCGATTCTTCTCGCTGGGGGTTTTCAGTGGGGACAATGTCAAGTGCTTGGAGACAATGTCAGGTCAGGTCAGGTTGGGGAGCATGCGCTGGTGCAGCACGTTGCCGCACCCACCACATGGCGAATCCCAGCTGGCGACCCCCCAGGCAGACACACGGTCCAGTCCCACCCTCCAGAAATGGCCATCCATCTGCCTCAGCCAAGTGTTACATGGGCGTCCCCTTGGCCTGGTCCAGCCACCTGGGTTCTCAGCAACAAGGATCCTACGAGCAAGATCACCCACAGGGAAATGCCCCACATGGCTGTAGTGCCGTAACTGATGCTCCCTCACAATGCAGATAATGTGCATCATTCAGGACTCCTCTAGCAGCCACTTGTCACCACACAAAAGTCAAATCAGCGGTACCCAAGGATCCTCCGAAGAGACACAGTACCTAAGGAGTCCAGTCTTCCTCTCAGCTCACTGGACAGTGTCCATATCTCCAGCAAGACAGGGAACACCAGGACTCTAAAGACTTGGACCTTTGTCCTCTTGCAAAGATATCAGGAGCGCCACACACCCTGTTCCAGTGACCTCATGACTCCCCATGCTCTCCTAATCCATCTGCTGACTTCATAGGAAGTCTCCAGAGACATGAATGCTGCTGCTGATGTAAGTGAATCACCTGGGAAGCACACAGAGGTTCTCCCTCCACTCTGCACAGCACTCAGTGTACAGACCAGGCATGATGTCTAGCAACTTTGGGGGAATCCCAGAGAAGTCTCAGGATGTCCCACAGGTGGGAACCTACTGGATCTAAGCTGAATCTTTAACATAGCAACAAGTGCCATCCATCCATCCATTTTCCAAACCGCTTATCAGAATTCATAAGCAGGAATCCAAAGTGTAGTCAGGGGCACAGAGTGAAGAGGTTGAGAAGCTGAGTAGATTAATCCTTGAAGAATGCACACAACAAAGAAGAACAGGAAAAAAGAAAGGAGGAGCTGGGAATGGATCAGGAACTGGAACATGGAGAGCAGGTCCGGTCAGGGCTGCACAGGGGACAGGAAGAAAGTGCTTAGTAAGTCTCATGAGAGTAACAATACCTCGCACTGAGTGCCAATGAGTGCAAGGTGTGTCAGGATTTTAAAGGGAAACCACCAGCTTCTGCCCTAATTAGCTGGCATTCTCATGAGGGGGGGCGTGACGAAATACAGGACAGTGCAACAAGAGATGAGACGGTGCAATATGGGAAGTGGAACAATAGATATGTAAGCAGTGCACATCTTTCTTGGTAAGGAACTAGGTGATTGTGGAAGTAATTAAGGCTCTCTGGGAGTGGATAACCAAATGAGCATGCAACAACAAAACAGCAAATTATCTGCCATTTATCTGCCTTGCTAGCGCCCAGCCCCGGTGAGGCCTCTGCAGCTCCGCAAGCTCCAGACCCCAGTAAGGTTGCCACTTTCCCGTAAATGCCCTGCTCTGCTTGTTCCCGGAAGCCCTGGTTCTGCTCTGCTTGCTCCCTGAAGCTCCAGTTCTGCTCTGCTTCTTTCCAGAAGCGCTTGTCAAGTTCCTGGCACCCACCACTACCTCAGTTCTGCTCTGTTCGCAGACCAAGGTCCTAACTGTACATTGCTCGCTTGTCTGCTCGCCCCCCAACCTTCGCCTCCTTGGCTCCAGCCTACTCGCCCACCTGCTCGCCTGCAGTTCCCGCCTCCACGGCTCCTTCCTGCTTGCCCGTGGGAAGTGGAACAATAGACATGTAAACAGTATGCACAAGTACGTCAACTTCTCCATCTTTCTTGGCGAGGAACCAAGTGATTGTGGGAGTAACTGAGGCTCTCTGGGAGTGGTTTACCTAATGAGCATACAACACTAAAACAGCAAATAAATTTATCTGCAATTTACCTATAAACATATTCACTTATGTGCGATCAAACCATATTTGCTGTAATAATGAAAGCAAGCACAGCACTGTAATGTCGGCTCACGCCTGCTCACTGGCCTGCTCGCCTGCGACCTTTGCCTCATTGGCTCTGGCCTACTCACATGCCTGCTCGCCCACAGCCACCACTGCCTCGTCAGCTCAGACTCCGACCCTGGTTCATCTCCAGTCCCAAGTCTGACCCTCCACTGGCCTCCAGCCCCGAGCCTGACTTTCTGGCTGCTGCCTGCACCGAGAGGGTGAACCCAGAGGAGGACCCTCCTGATGACCTGGAATGGGACCCCTCTGGTTTAACCCTGAGTCCTGCACTATGGATCCTGGTTCCTGCCTCGAACTTGCACTACCCATGTTCCCTGTCTCGAGGTGGCCTCCGGTATCGATGGGGGTCCAAGCAGTGGGCTAGCTGTGTCTCGGTTAATTGGAGAGGGAGACGGGGACACGACATCCATGGCCACCGCTCTAGCCTCTCAGAGCTCTCCTGTCCAGCTGGCCCCTTGGGCCTCTCCAATTCCTGTTCCTGTCCCTGTCCCTGTCCTTGTTCTTGCCCTCCATGTTCCCCTTCACCCACAGCTCCCAGCCCTGCTGGTTCCCCTTCACCCTTAGGTTCCAGCCCTGCAGTCCTGACAGCACCCGCCTGCCCTGTGGTCCTAGTGGCATCCCCTTGTCCTGCAGCTCCCGTAGCACCTCTCAGTCTCAGCCCTACCATCCCTTTGGCTTGGCCTGTTCCTGCTGTCTATTTTCCTGACCCTGGTGATGTCTTGTCTGTCCTGGGTCCTGTTTGGTCACATGTCTTGTGTGTGGGTCTCGATGTGATGTTTGCCCCTTTTTTTGTCACGTCCAGTCCTGCACTTTGCCCTGGTGTTGTATTCCTCTTATCCCTTTCTCTGGTGTTTGGTCCCTGAATGTCCCCTCCCTGGTCTACACAGATACTGACATGCACATATATACATTTTCACACTCACATGCCCTCATACTCATCCATGCATATTCTAATGTTCTCATATTTGCATATATGTATGTGCATGACAGTATGCATGTATGTGCAAGTGCTTAATACCAGTATATATGTCTGGGTGCCTGAATTTCAGTTTTGCCCTAAACAGCTTCTCATATTTCCTCTTCCACGAGAATGTAAAAATATTTTTTTATAAATGAGCCCCTTTTTCCATTTCTTCAGTGGCCTCTTTCTTTTCATGGTCATAAAATAAATGAATAAAATGACTGATTATCATGGGTTATTATGCGCAATGCTGAAAAGATGTGTTTTCAACCTAGTTTTGAAAGTACTAAGACATTCAGTATCTCTCATGTTTGCTGGGAGAGAGTTCCAGAGTTTGCCACCATTATGACTAAAAGCTGCTTCCTCCCTGAGCCGGGTTTTAGGAATAATCAGTAAATTACTGTTGGATGATCTGAGTGATCTGGCTTGAACATACCTTACCATACCTTACAGTCATGTCACAGAGATAGAGTGGGAAAAGACCATTTAATTAATTTTAAAATTTATAAAATAACTTTCAAATCAATCCTAAAAGCTACAGGAAGCCAGTGAAGCGATTTGACCCCAGTGACTAATGTGTATTAATACTCTGTCAGCAGCGTTCTGGAACCCTTGTAGATTTGTAATAGATTTCTTAGGTAGACCGGGCAGGAGTGCATTGCAGTAATCTATTATACTTGACACAAAAGCATGTACTGTACAGGCGCTCCTCTACTTACGAACTTTCAGACATACGAACAAAGAGCACTGTAAGTCCAAATTGCGTTCCTTGGGCTGTCGTTTCCTGTCCACAACATCAATTTCGCCTAGTACGACTTCTGGCCGCTAGTCCCGCCACGCAGCAGCGTAGCATGCGCACTCCCAGCATCCTACTTCTTTGTACTTGTCTACTGTATATCCTTAAAATGATGTTGAATAACGACTTACGAACATTACAAGTTACAAACACCCATTCGGAATGTATCCCAGTTATAAGTAGAGGAGCGTCTGTATTTGTTTTTCATGGTTAACCAATGACAGCATACACCGGACTTTGATATTAGGAGGTGAAAGTATGCTGTTTTACAGACATTGCTGATATGGCTATTAAAGCTAAGATCACCATTGAAAAAGACTCCTAGGTTCCTCAGTTGTTGTTTGTCCTTCAGAGATATTGATTAGAAATATGATAATATATCTTTCCTCTGTACTTCATTCCCAACAACAAGCATCTCTGTCCTTACATTGTTCAGTCACAGAAAATTTTGCAACATCCATGCGTCTATGCCATCTGAGCATTCAAGCAGTGGACAGACACATGAGCACCAGGAACTAGAGATAGATATAGCTGTGTGTCATCTGCATACTGATGAAAGCTGATTTTGCTTGTTTATTATACTTGATAGCAGTAGAATGTAAAGGTTAAATAATATAGGACCTAAAATTGAGCCTTGGGGGACCCCACAGGTATCAAGTGCAACACAGCAGTCATGCCAACTTAGGAACAATCTGGACCAGGCTAAGACTGTACCAGAGACTCCAACCAGTTATGCAGCCGATTCATCAGAATCTCATGGTCTATAGTGTCAAAGGCAGCACTGAGATCTAAAAGAACAAGAATGGAATGGTTACCTGAGTCTCCGTTGAAACTTAAATCAATTAGGACTTTGGGAAGAGCTGTATCAGTACTGTGGTGTGCCTAAAAGCCAGACTGAAACACTTCATGAAGATTAGTAGTGTTTAGATAATCAATCAACTGAATAGGCACAACTTTCTGAATTATTTTAGCATGAAAATGTAAAATAGAGATTATCCTATAATTACTAAGCACCGCATCACCAAAATTACTTTTCTTCAGCAAAAGACTTGACAATAGCAGTTTTAAGACATTGTTCTTCCACAGAAAGATTAACTATATTTAGAACATCTGCTGACAAGCTTAGAACTTGTTTACAAAACTTAGTGGGAGGGGGATCATGAGTGCAGCTCAAGGACTTTAGAAGTAATGTAACTTTGTTTAGTGAATTAAGGTTGATAGGCAATAACACAGACATATTACTTTGAGCAATACAGTGTGGTGGATTAATATCCAGGTTTTGGGGACAAATACTCATACAGTATGTTTTCTCTTATAGCTTTAATTTTATCACTAAAGTAGGTTGCAAACTCATTGCGTTTATCAACTGTAAGAAGCTCAGATGTGATGCATGGGGAGACGTTTATCAATAGTAATTAAAAAGAAATCTGATCACTGATTGGCACACTGGCCAAATTGCAGAATGTAGCATATTTTGCTCTGAACATTGCCTCACTGTAGCTCAGTATGGATCACCAGTCATCCAGCCCTCAGCAAAGTCCATGGCAGAACTCTCCAAGGTCCCAGAAGAGTACAAAGACCTTGAGTCCGTCTTCAGTAAGGTGATTGTGCCATTGATCTGCTGCACGGTCCGAATACAAGAGGGGAAGAGAGTGGAAGACCACCTTCAATACACCTACCGGGCATTAAGAATACCTTATAATTCCTTTCGAGTTCACTACTGCCTCCACCATCTTCCAAACCCTTGTGAACAATGTCCTCATTTTGTGGTGAACAAGTTAATTTTCATCCATTTACATAATGTCCTGATCTTCTGCCAAGACCTAGCCACCCACCACCATCAAATTAGAGAGGTGCTGCAACATTTCCTGAAGAATCACCTTATTCATAGTTTCATCAATCTGAGGTGTCCTTTCTAGGGTTCAAGATTTCCATGGGCTGAATCAGAATGGACCCTGAAAAAGTGAAGACTGCTATAGAGTGGCTTGCCCCCACAACGAGGAAGGATGTCAAGCAATTCCATGGGTTTACAAACTTCTGACACACCTTTATAGCACAGTATAGCCTAGCTGCCATTCCAGTGAAACTAACCCATATAAGAAACCTTTCCCCACCTGAAAACTAGGTTCACTTTAGCCCATGTCCTAATGGTACTCAATCCCAAGCAACAGATGATTGTTGATGCTTCAGAAACACCATTACTATCCACGTTTCCATCTAAGGATGGGAATGAAGACCCCTGTACCACCTTCTCGTGATGTCTCTGTCCCACAAAATGGAATGACATCAGTAAGCAAGAATTTTTAGTGGACAAGCTTGCACTGGAAATGTGGCGCCATTAGATGGAGTGAGCTGAGTCACCATACCTAGTTTTTATGGACTAATGGAACCTTGAGTGAGGTCATCACTCTTCCGGAAGATGCACACGCGCAATAGCACACAAGGACAGCAATGCACACGCGCAATAGCACACAAGGACAGCGATGCACACGCGCAATATCACACAAGGACAGAGATGCACACGCGCAATATCACACAAGGACAGAGATGCACACGCGCAATATCACACAAGGACAGAGATGCACACGCGCAATAGCACACAAGGACAGAGATGCACACTCTTCCTCACAAGTTTTAACTACGTGTTCACCTGCAGATTTTTGGACAGTCAGAATAAATGCACTCAGTAATTCAAATGTTTTTTTTTCTCAACTGTTTGGACTAGTTCATTTTTTTAAATTTAATTCACACAGTTAGTGGCAAAAATTCTTAAGCTCCACCCCTTTAACACACTAGAAGGGCCTTCTGCAAATGCAGCACTGTTACTCATGGAACTGTGTTTTTTTTTTTTTTAAATGAGAAAAGAGGGGGGAATCCTTTATAGAAAGACATACTAAGTAAAATATACATGTAGATAATCGAAATTAGTAATTGGTAAAACAGGTAGTTATTTGTACATTTGCTATAAAAGAAAAAGTCCGAATAAGTACGGAGGAAACAGACCCCATATGTTTTTTCCAAGTCGTGAACTGAGTGCAGTTCTTTTAATTAGAGGTTCACCATACTGGAGAGTGTTTGCTCCCGTACACAAGAGGGCGCATCGTGGGGGGAACGTACGAGCGAGCAGAGGCGAAAATCGCAGTATAAAATCTGTGACCAGCGAGAACGGAAACACAACGTTCTCTGCTTGTGCTTTTTTTTCCCAATTATAGGTATGTAAATATCCCCCTGAACCGATACTTTGTACTGAATTAAGCCCCTAATACTTCTGCTGTATAAGGGGCGAATGGATTTATGGGTGTTTGAGACGTAAAATAAAGTTTTATCTAGCTCCATAGTTTGCGATACAGATAGACGCCGTCCTTAAATGAACGAAGTGTTCAAAAGTTTTGTAACCCAGTAATATACTTTAGTTATACATTGGTTTGTGACTGAATTACTTTGATTTAAGGTGAGGGAAATGTATAAAACCGTGTGTTGTGTGAGGTATTTATCAGTAAGATGGCGGATACCGCGCGTTCACGGTAAATGGTGTTACTGCTCAAGTTCACGGTAGAGGTTACGCGCGTACTGCCAATGTATATTGGTGCAGTAATTTGGATGGAAGGAAGTGTGCAGCAAAACAATTTTTGTTAGTGCTACTGGAGATCGTGAACCCTTTTTTATTTTTAAGATGATTCTGTAAAATGTATTTTATTGCATTTTACCGCTTTACACGCCTCCATTACTTAATTTAACTCGAACACTTTACGGAATGGTACTGTACAGACACTGGATCTGTCGCCATAGCACGGACTCTTCACAGATCAACACAAAGAGACTCGTCTTTAATGTTAAGAAGAACAAGGGAATCCTGAGCGGCAGACTTATAAGTTAAGATGAATTTTATTGATCCCAGGGGGCAATCAAGGTACATACCGCGGCAAGGTACACAAAGTGCCGACAAACGTATAGTGCAAGACAAGACAGTACACATAATTTAGAGAAATTTTTAAAAGTACACAGTAAAACACGCAGAACACCCCGAAAAAAATATTAAATACATAACCTGATAACTGGGTGGAAGATGAATAGACGTATCCATTTTGCCAGCAGCCTGTAATTCCCATGTTCAGTCACAAGATGGAAGCAAATCCACTGCGATAATGAAGCAATACCTAGAAACAAATGACTACCAAACGCGACGTGCTTTGCTCTATTTAGCAATCGATATGAACTCCTCCAAGCTGGATCTAAACTGAAACAAAAATGTATTAAAATTAGTGTTTTAATATGTTTCATATTGTAAATAGGGCACAAGCCAGGCTAATACGCACACACACCATGGGCAATTTAGAGATGCTGGTTTACCTTATCCGGTATTTTGGGGCTGCTGGAGGTAACCTGTGAGACACAGGGTGGCCATGCAAAGTGCCACCCCAACTGAATAAACACCAACAGATAAAATCAAAGAACAGATGCACATGAAGGATGAGAAGTTTTAAAAGGCTGTGAGTACTGGTTTGTCTTTTAGGTTGTTTATCTTCCATAGCAAAGATTTTAAAGGTAACTTTGGATGATGCATGAAAAGAAATTTAAAAACAACTTGCTAAATGTTAAGTATTATTACATCACTAAAATGCTGCATTGGACTTCAGTGATGTTTGGCAATGTGCTCCTCAGATATTAAATAAGTACATGAAGAAGATATTAAGACCATAAATGTCTTATCTGGGTCAGCCACTTAGTATAATACTGACAGAAATAGTTGAAGATTACTAGTATAAAATATTTCATTCATACAGGCAAGGGCTGTTCCGTGAAGTACAATCTGAACAAAAATAAGTTTCAATAGTTACACAGGCAACCTTTGCACTGATTCTGTAGCTAGATTCTCATAGTCTCATTTTTCTATGAAAAAAAGTCATTTCATGAATTAATAGAAGTACATTGTGAATAACACTGGAGCCTGACATCTGCTACTGCTGCTCTCCCTCACTGCCGCTTGCCGATAACGACTGAAATAAATGCAGTGCCGCCCACAGGCCCTATAAAAGTTAACGCTCTTCCACAGCTCGCAGACCAGGGTCCTGACCCTCAACCGGTGACACACCAATGAGCATGTTATGCTTTTCAAACGTATGAAAGCCAGGTGCCCAACAGAACTATGCTGTGGCATTAAGTTTCATAATAATTATGATGAATCTGCAAATAAACAAGAACATAAAATGCAACATTAATGCATCTTTATTATAGCAGTGATTTCATAGTATGCTTTACTACAGCTTAGCATTAATTGATGTTTTTGATGTCAGTACAATGCAATAGATACACCTAATGTATAATTATTGTCTACAAAAAGAATTTTACACCCAGGGCAATTATGTTGCAGACATGTTTTCATTCACCGTTAGATTGCATAAAGAGTATCTTGGAACCTAATGAAAAGTCTAAAAACCTTTTTCCTAATGTTTCCTTAAAGTAGTCCTGAATATAGCTTAACCATTTGCCAAGTACTGCTGAAGTTCTGAGAAGTGAAACAGGGAAGAAGATCTGTGTTACTTAATGGATATAAATATACTTCCAGCAGCTAAGATAGAAGGTACCCAGCTGAAATCTAATGCAGATCCATGGAGGCATCCAGTATAGGTGGTGCAGGTTCCAGTGGGACATCTTGAGAAGAAACCATGATGTGATTAAAACAATAGCTTATGGATAGATCTTCCAGATAGGCAGCAAACGTATTCACAGGAGACAGAATTTTTTAGGAGGATGCTTGGAATGGGAAAATTTGTTGGATGGATTGGTGAACCGAACCGGATGTTACCGAACAACCCGCGAACTTCAGCTCATTGCTTCTGCTCTCTCGCATAGAACAAACTTACTTTGTACAACTATCAGCAGATTACACCTAAGCAGAGGGCATGTCTCCCTCCCTCACCGCTCCCCAGAAGCTTTCACAGTACCTCATGTTCTACAGTGATGTCTGTCTGATCTATCCTCAGCACGCTTCCATCTGTTCCCAGTACAGCAACATTCATTGCATATATTCATGGCACCCAGTGGGGCTCTGTGCAATACCTGATGAACGTCACTGTGGATCACTGAGGACATCAAACAGGCTGTGTTCTCACTCACTGAGCCCTGCTGAAGCTCAAGCTGCCAAATGAGGTGCCACACACCCGTCATCACCGTGCCATTCAGTAGAACCCAGAGAGGTCCTCTTCACTCCTCGGCCCCTGGGTGGCTTCATGGTGCCTCAGAGCCACGAACAGGCCTTTCTGCTTCCATCTCCAGCTATAATTTCACAGAAAAATGCGGCTGCTGATTTTTTTTTCCAAGAAGGAAATCTTAACCAAGGGCTTGAATGGGACTTGTGATACAGGGATGTCGAGAACAGTGGCATTTTTGCTGTATATAAATGATGGCAGAGCTTTCCAGCAGATCAAATGATGGCAGTTCAGGATCAGCGCAGGAAAAGTGGTTTTGGGTGAAACTGCAAGAAAATTAGCTTTAATGGGAGCAATAAGCGGGAGCATGATGGCTCAGCTGGTAGCAGTGTTGCGTCATACCTTCTAGGCTGGGGGTTTGAATCCCACTTCTCTGTGTGCATAGAGTTTGCGTGCAATTCCTGTATGATACAAGTTTTCTCTGGTAGTTAAGCTAACTGGCACCACAAAATTGTCTGCAGCGTACAACTGTGACTATGTGTGCCTACCCTGTGTTGCCTGGGATAGACTGCAGACCCCTTGTGGACCTGCCCAAGATCAATATCAGCCTGTCTCCTCCTCCAAGCCCAAAATACAGCATGTCTTATTGGCTCATTAGAGCAGTATTATTAGACACACATAAACAGCAAAACTGGGGAAGCGGTTCAGAGACCTATGCTCTTCAAGGCTGGCTCACCCAGAGCCAACTTCCTCAGTAAAAAAATAATCCTACAACCATCCATATTCCTTTTCCTTTTCCTTGGTAACCTCATAAAAACAAAACCTCATCAAAAATAATAGGGCATCATTATAATCTAATCCAAGCCAAGCAGTGATAAAGACATATAGAGAGAGAATCAGAAACATGATAGTGGTTCAAGGTATAATATCATAATATCCTAATCAAATCTTAAAGTGATAGAGATATTTTCTTTACCTGTTTAAAACCTGAAGTGACAAAAGATCTTAGCGGCTGCATCTAAAAAAGGATACTTAGATAATCTAGTATGAGCCCCAGCAGTGATAAAGTGGTGTTCTTAAATCAGTCTAAATCCCTGTAATGAAAATTACGCTACCTCTGTAAACTACTTTGCAGGCCATCTCTGTCTTATCAGAGTTCGGCAGAAGGAAGCTCATTAGGAACTCATCCAGACCATTATGCAGGTTTCAGGCTCAAAGAATGCTTGTAATATTTCACTCAATTTGACAGAGCTGTGTTTCATCATCATCACCAGTAATTAACGGCATGCTTGAGAATAACATCCTTGAGGCAGGGTCTGAATAAGCAGACGAGTAGCAGGACCCAGCACATTTTCCTTTGAGAGTCACGCTAGAACACTGAGTATTTCAATGATTCCTCATCTATTTGAACCCCTGGAACGGGGCTGATGGCTAAGGCCTAAACCAGGAAAGTACCAGTCTACTTTATAGTCAAAGGTGTTACATAAGTCTAGAAACCGATCGTGACACAGGAGAGTATTTAATCATTACCTTGACAAGGGTTTCAGTACTCAGGTGATGTTTGAACACCGTAGACCAAATCATATCATAGTGCAGCAGTTGCAGGGCAACGTTTGAAGTAAAAATGGATGTCTGGAGGCAAGCCTGTAACTAGATAAATCATTCAAATTCAGATTATGCTTCATGAGTAGGAGCTTGACTGCAGCTGCCTTAAACGACTCTGGAAGTCTTTCAGAAGATGATAATGCTTCTTTCTAATATCTGAGATGAATTTTTATTTCTGCCAGATGCTCTTTCTTTACAATTTTAGCCATGGAAATCTGTAAACAAGATGTTTGAGATCTTTTTGACTACTTTAGGCTGCGCTCTTGTGCCAGTACCTTAAAATACCTACCACATGTGGAAGCCGCAGTCACACAAAATGTGCAACAAATCTGCTAGTCACTGAATTTTGTGAGATCCCTCAGATATTACATTGGATATTCAGTTTTGCAAATAATTTCATTCATATTTCTTGCAGCTATCTTTCATGACAATGTGAAATACCCCCTGCTTTTGTAGTCTCAACATTCTAATCAGCAGGACACCCACTGCAATGGCCGCTATGCAAGGGAGTGTGTCAATAGTTAAACACTATTCTTTTTTTTTAGAGGAGGCAAAGTGTTCATCAGAGGGCTTAAAGTGCAAGCACGTTCATTGCTTAGCTCGAATTTAGTGGATGAGAAATTATCCATGTGAAGGGCTCTGCTGTTTAATGAGATCAGATCAGACAAGAAAGGTTTTCAAAGGCACATCTTTAAGAAGTGCTACCCAAAATACACCCAAAATATTTATTTTTCTTTTATTTCACAGATTGAGTCACTTGCGGTGTCATTGCAGTAAGAACATTTTCTGTTGGGAGAGGATCATGTGGAAAGATAGAATCACTCTGAATATGAATTTCGTTGGTTAGAACAATATTTAGATTATGATTATTATTAGGACCTATTACATTCTCAAGAAAGCTGACAGATTTAAGACCAATTTGCAAACATAGACTGAAGATTTCCAGAAGAATTGTAAAACTCCCTGCATTTATAATGTTGAGAGAATATCATAAACCAGCCTCCAGGAAATCCCAAAATATCATACTTATAGTTAATAACTTGCTTATTCATAACAGCTGCTTCATTTAAAGAAAAGTCTACAAAGATTGTACATCCATCCATTTTCCAAACCGCTTATCCTACTGGGTTGCGGGGCGTCCGGAGCCTATCCCGGAAGCAATGGGCACGAGGCAGGGAACAACCCAGGATGGGGGGCCAGCCCACCGCAGGGCACACTCACACACCATTCACTCACACGGGTAATTTAGCAATTCCAATTAGCCTCAGCATGTTTTCGGACTGTGGGGGGAAACCGGAGTACCTGGAGAAAACCCCACGATGACATGGGGAGAACATGCAAACTCTACACACATGTAACCCAGGCGGAGACTCGAACCCGGGTCCCAGAGGTGTGAGGCAACAGTGCTAACCACTGCACCACCATGCTGCCCCCCAAAGATTGTACAGTGCATCCAAATCTGCTACCTGCTGGCAAAGAAGAATCACTTTTGGGTTTGGTTTGGTGCCCAGATGTGTTCTTACAGATTAAGCAAATGCTACTTCTGAACTCACTACAGGTAGAGCTAATGGTGATGATCCATGTAGAGGAGGAAGGAGAGCCAGAAAGTGTGACTGAATTACAGGTGGGGTTTTATTTTTGATGCGTGTCACTGCTGGAAAGTTTAATGCAACTGCAGATGTGAATGTAGTAACTCAGAGATAATTATTTTTCAAATCTTTAACTATAATAGGAGGTGAGTTTTCCACACAAAACACTTGCATGCTGTCATGTCGATTTTCAGGTGACCACACTTCTCCTTCAGCACCATGGATTGCGGCCATCTGTCAGAACTTCAGTATCCATGACATGGACCAAACATCAGCTTGTACCAAGCCCCGCCCTTCATTTTAATTTAAAAGGCACCTGAAGACCACTGGTTCTGCCTTACTGATGGCTTAGGGAAGAAGACAAGAGCAGCACTGGAAAATGACAAGGGACTCATATGTAAACCCGGGCTATAGCCAAACCATTTCCCAAATCACCCCCCGGCTCCCCTCCTCCACCCTTTATTTTTTTTACTGTGACACTGGTTGCTGATAGATCCCACCCTCACACATGACACCGCCAACACCTGGGCGTGTCTTTGCTCGTGCACTGCATTCAGGCAACTTTTAACAATCATCATTTTTGTAGATATGTTGGGCAGTTACTAACTGCAGGAAAAATAAAAGGCCATTCCATTACAAACTGTAACCATTCATCAAGGTTCCCCAAAGGTACAAACCGTTTCTATCCTTTATATATCGGTCTGTTCTGGGTGACACATTATTCTGCAAATGTGTTCATTTTACATTTCAGACACGAGTTAAAAGTCATATCCATACAGGGTAATGGCTTATGTTGTTACTGTTTCTGATGGAATATATAATTATAGCTTTAATGGGGCTTTTGTGCTTTGGGGAAAACATTCTTTGTGACTCTTGATGTTCAGTATCTGAATAATTAACAATTGCATTAACGCCTAGAATTTGACTAATATGGCCCTTTAGCATGAAATCTGGTCATGTGGAGGGGGGCTAATCATCAAACGCACTAGAATATAAATTCTGATATTTGTAAACAATGGTTATGTGGAGAGTGTATATTACACTTTTTATAATATTTTAATAACTACTTGAATCTTAAGAGGAACTATTAATTTTTCTAGCCTGTAATGAATCATTCAGTAAAGCTTTATTTTGAAAATCTACTGAATCTACAATGAATCTACAATAAAACAGTTCATTACATGAGACAACTAGCACAAAAAAATAGGTGGATCACACAGTTCTTGGGTTTTGTCCTTTCCATTTTAAAGCAATGCTTTGTTTTAATCGAGAAAAGCAAACAAAGCACTTTTATATTTCATTCAAGGAAATATTTACAAATACTCTTTTAAAGACTGGCCCTCCAATTAGTACAGAATCCAGTGAATATGGGTTTCCCCCATTAAATTAGATATAGTAACATGCCAAAAAATGAGTGAAATTCGTTGCTATAAACTCTTCACTTATGCATCAAAACCACCCATTTATCTACACCATGCTTACCTTTCACTGTTTCTCCTGCCAGCCTGCTTATTCTCCAGACCGAGCCGTTGGGCTTCTGACAATGCCCAGAGAATGGACACACTGTCACCTTGTATACTGACACTGTCATCTGCATTGGCCCACCCTCAGTCCCCTATTTTCACGGGCAGGATCAAATGACCATCATCTCTCACTGCTGTCATCTGTAGTAAAGTGTTATGTTCTGTTTACAACAGCAATTGTCAACCCATGGGTCATGACAAGTTTTAAAAGGGTTGCGAGGTAAAGTTGGAAATGTAAACATTTTAAAACCAACAAGCTCCTACGCTGGTCCACGATCAGATTTCCCCAAACCCCTAATCCTAGAGTTAATCTATATAAACGGGTCTTGGGTCTGCAACTGTTTAGCGCTAAACTAGTGAACACTCCACCAATCCAAGAAGCCAAATCATAGATGCTTAATTTAAAATTCACTGGCACATCCAATCAGATTTGTGCGATAGGCATTTATTAGCGTGAAATGCAGAGCGCACAGCACGCTTGATCATAGCGTTAATCCATCCATTCTCTGCCCCTCATCCAGGGTCGAGTCGTGGGGGCAGCAGTGTAAGCAGGGACATAGCATTAATTTAAACCTATAGTATAATTGATAAAGTGTTGCAACTGAGATAGCATGGTAAAAATTGGGTCACAGTGCAAAAAGGTTGAGAACCGCTAGTGTACAAGTCACTGGTAATTTATGTTTTTTATAGACAACACTTTCCAGGGGTGCAGTGGCATTTTCCTCAGTCCTCTTTAAAGCAGTGGTCCCCAACCTTTTTGCCACCACCGACCGTTACTCCGTTAACATCTCTGCAGACCGAAGGGAGGGGAGGGCATGTTAAGAGAAGTGCAGGTTGGAAGACCATTTGGGACTTAACGTCTACTTTGACGTCCGTGTCAACATGTCAAACAAATTACGTCTTAACACGTACATTATTTATGTGTTAAGCCGTTTGGATGTCTTAGCACGTCTTAAAACTACGTGTCAACATGGCCAATTTGAACCTCTTAAGACGTTTGTACTTTTAATGCATCTAAGCTATTGGTTGGCATAAACGTACAGTCCATTTGTGGAGGGGTGAATCGCGGGCTTATTTAAACTGGCAGAACAGATATCTTTAAATCTTTACAAAGTATAACTGGCTGTTTTAACATTTAATCGCTAGACTGGATATGTATTGCGTGGGTCGGCATGGTGGTGCAGTGGTTAGCACTGTTGCCTCACACCTCTGGGACCCATGTTCGAGTCTCCGCCTGGGTCACATGTGTGCGGAGTTTGCATGTTCTCCCCGTGTCGTCGTGGGGTTTCCTCCGGGTACTCCGGTTTCCCCCCACAGTCCAAAAACATGCGGAGGCTAATTGGAGTTGCTAAATTGCCCGTAGGTGTGCTTGCATGAGTGAATGGTGTGTGGTTGTGCCCTGCGATGGGCTGGCCCCCCATCCTGGGTTATTCCCTGCCTCGTGCCCATTGCTTCCGGGATAGGCTCCGGACCCCCTGCGACCCAGTAGGATAAGCGGTTTGGAAAATGGATGGATGGATGGATGGATATGTATTGCAGATATCTCCAGTTCAATTCTTCTTAGTCAAAAAGAGCATTTCAGATATAAACAATGACATTCTGGTGTAGAAGAAATTATGTTACTTTATCCATTCATGTCTATTAGGCTTTCAATTTCAGATTTCCAGAATTATAGTTAAGATATCCAAAATGGTCATTCTGGATATCAGCAATTGAATTCTTAGGATAGGAAAAACTCCCATTTCAGATATCTACAATCCAATTGTTACTAGTCATAATTTTAATTTCAGATATCCAAAAGAGAAAAAAACCTTCCCACTACATAAAAATGTAATTTTGAATATCCAAAAATACATTGTGAATAATAAAAATTTCATTAGAGATATCCACAATTCATATTGTGACTAGTAAAAATGAAATTGCAGGTATCTACAGCTAGAATTATGACTAGGAACAATGCAGTTGTAGTTATCTACAATTGTATTGTGGATATCTGTTGACGAGTAGATAGGACGCCATAAAATGGGTCCACTGAGTATCCACAATTAGCCTTAACTAATCACTTCCTCCATCTCGCTCCACTTTCGGTGCTGTACCAGACCAGTTCAGCTCACACCCTGTGTCTGAAGCATGATTGACCCAGAAATAAACCATTTATACTTGATTGTGGATTTGACTGCTCATTTATTTTGATGCCAGGCTGAAAGTTTAAGCTAAAATTAAAATATGATGCAGATTGTTTTCGTTTTTGGAGACAGTGTTGAGCGATTTCCTTGGAGCGGGATTAAAATTGACCCGAGAGGGGGGCGATAATGAGCAAAGCGGCTGTGAGTGGGGGGAGCTGGAGGAGCGATGAGCAGCTCCTTTTGCGATGAGTTCCACTTACGTGCTTTGGTCAAAATTATGCATTTTGTGAATGAATGACCGTCCCATGCACTGACTGCGAACAGCTGACAGCCCCTCAACACGCCACTTGAGCTAGCTGTCTGTCTGTCAGCAGATCGCCCTCTGGCTGACCAAATCAAAAATGAAACTGGAGCAACACTGGTAAATCCGGCTAATATTGATTTAATTGCACTGGTGTCTGTATTTGTGCTGAACAGTGCAGCTGAGCTAAACTTATCATTCTGATCACTTTCTGTTCTGCATTAACAGCAAAAACTATATAGGGGAGACCGGGAATGGTTGTAACACTTTTTGCTTTATAACACAAAATTTTTGAGCTAGAGTTTTTAAACTTTTATACAAAATACCCACATTTGTTTGCTACAAACGGCACTAAATCAAATCTCTGCAAGAATATCACAGACCTTGTGAGTTCATGACAAATACATGGTGTTCCTTTGTTACAACCTACCCCACCACCGGGGTAGGTTGTAACACATGCTGGGGTGAGTTGTAACAGTTACACAAAAGAAGCAAAAACATTGACCACACCATGCTGTATGCTTCAAAAAGAGGTCTTATTGAAATAAAAGAACAAGACCACAGAACAATGTCTTTCTCTCTGTGACTGACCATAACTCAAATCCACTTTTAGTTTGACTCAGGTGCTGTGTGTGAGTCTGCTAAAACAAACTTCCTTAATGGTATGTATGCTTAAACCACACTCTACTACAATGAATCTGTGTAACAAAAAACATGTAAGTCTAATAAGAACAGTGTGTGTGTGTGTGTGTGTGTGTGTGTGTGTGTGTGTGTGTGTGTTTGTGTGTGTATTCTTAATCAGAGTCACAATGCTGACAAATGAATCTGGGTAACCCTGGAGTACAGGCTTGGTGGGCCCAGAGACTGCATAGGGCACATTTTACCCATACTTCCTTTGGCTTTGAGTTGCCAAAGGACTCCATACAGACAACACAAACGTTTTCATCATCACTGGTCTCAGAATCCTCAGCAACAGCTTTCAACATTTTCTTGACAGTCGTTCTCTCCTTTTTCTTTTGCTTGCCTTTAGTCTTTCCCAATATACTCTTTCTACTTTTTTTACATGCTCTTCTCTGTTCTTCTTCCATCAGTGCTTGCTTCACTGGTGTATCGGTGAGTATTTCAGACGGCCTCTTCTTCCTGATCCTGCCAGTTGTTTTCCTTGGCCCTGCTTTTGGAAATGGCCGTACTGCTGAAGGACCGAACGGCTGACCTGGAGACAACCCCGAGGTTGTCATGGCACCCACCTGCTTGACTCCACGACGTGCAACAACACGGTTTGGTGACTGGACTGTTGTTACACCAGTTTCATCTACATTCCATATGTCGCTTCCATCAAAGTTGTATCTTTCAATAACCTGTCCAAGGCTGTTGAATAAATGTTTCACATTTGTCCGATTAAAACTTGTGGCCCGTGTAAGGCTGGTTGCCTCTGGACTCCTCACTGACAGGCTGAGGTTCCGCTTCATGAAGAATGTGAAACAATCAGGTCCTGCCATCTGATTCTTATCCCATGATTGAGGATGTTTTATGTTATATACTACTGCATGTTGATATGCAAACTTTTTGACCTAAAAGAATTTGGAATAGAAAACCTGAGTACATAGACACAAAAAATGTTTCCAATTGTCTGACACCTACGCTAGTATTCAGTTCTACTCTGGCCTCCAATGGCTAACCTGTCATATGCTTACCTCACGTGGAGTCAGTCCATAATACAGGTCTGCTGCCTGAGTCAAATAGCCAGCCAGCACCTTCTCCTGCACCTCAGAGAAAACTTTGTTGCTACTGCGGTAACCTACACTTGGAAGATCACTGGACCCCTGGTCTCTCAGCTTCTGAAGTGATTTGCAGTATCTGCTCAATGTTACATGGCAGATCCCATGTGCCTTCGCAACTGACCTGACTGACTTGCCCTACTTTGTGACTTCATCAGATGCTGTTTTTAAAACACTGGCAGGCACACCTCTTTCAGTCGTTCTTTTCCATTGTCTAGGCATTCTGTAAAATTATTAAAATCAGGAAACTGTCCTTAGTTGTATGTAAGGGGATGGTTGTAACACTTTTTAAAGACATGTTACAACCCACCCCACTCCTCTTAGCCATTGTTTAGCTAGCTGTAGTAGGAGAGTGGCTTGAAATTAGCAAGGGATAAATGAATCACATTTTACCTAAGAAACTACAATTTAATCAAATATAAGTTATATGATTTTATCTGCAATAGTATAAATACTAAACAAAATATAGTCTTGGTCAAAAAAAGTACTTTCTTACCTCAAAATCTGTTTTTTAATAATAGAGTCTGCATGTATTTGTTCCCAGCCTTGATATCCACCATGTGGGTTTAGGGAGGAAGTGGGTAAACACTGAAATGATCATATGACTCTTATCCTATCCCTGATTGGTGGAATTGGGGGTGTTAAAACTCTCCCCATGTTACAACCATACCCGAAATCCCCTACTCAACAACGTCAGGTGGACGAAACAAAAATCGTTTTGTATTTTAAAACAGCTTCATCTCACACCGAAAAAGAATAGAAAAATCCAACCTTTCTTTGAAATAAATTTATTCAAAGAAAACCAAATTCTTCATCAAGAAATAATTCTTTTTAACAAAAATTCATGTGCCACAATTATTGGCACCCCTGGGAATTATAGTGAACACAATGTAACTGAAGCCTGTTTCCCCTGTAAATTGTATATCTTTGAGTTGATTGGAGTGAAAAGGAACCTTCAAGCTGTCATCCATGACTTCCTGATTAACTGGAGTACAAACATGAGGTGACATAGATCACAAATTCCCTTAGTCATCCTTCAACATGGCAAAGAAAAGAGAACATACGAAACTAATGAGGGAGAAGTGTGTTGATCTTCATAAGTCAGGGAATGGATATGAATAATAGCTATTCGCCTGAAAATGCCCATTTCTACTGTTAGGGAAATAAAAACGTGGACAACAACTGGAACTGTTACAAACCTGCCTGCCAGTTTTAGGGAGCGGAGACGTGTAACAAAGATAATGAGGTGCGCAATATTTAACTACAGTAGAATCCAGTTATAGCGGACTTCAAGGGACCTAGCAAAACAGTCCGTTATATCCAGATACATATATACAGGACACCATTTACTCACATCTACACCCCAGCATACACACTTTTGGTATAATTTATTATATTGCACATGTAGTAATCCAACTTTACCTGACCAGATGCGTGACTATTAATAATCCCGACTACGTATTATGGATATCACCGCCACCCTACGCGCCTTGTAGGCGGAGCCTGCATGTCCCTTATAGCGAGCAAAACTACAGCTATAAGCGGCCCTGGGGACCGAATTGTTTGTCCGTTTTTAGCGAAATTCCGTTATATGCGAGTCCGCTATATCCGATGCTTTTCCTGCATGTTCTCAAAGGCTCACGGGCGCGACCAGCGGATCTCGTCCGTTACAGACGATATTCCATTGTAAGCGAGTCCAATATAACGGGATTTTACTGCAGTCATCAAGTGCGTTGCCTTATCGCCACCTATGAGTCACAGATGGAAATGTTTTCCAAAATAAAACAGCCTCTGTTATCCGTTTGCTGTGACACGGCACAAAATGCTCCATGGCCCGGTACCGGTCTGCGACCTGGTAGTTGGGGATCCCTGCTTTAAAGGAGTCAGGCCTATCTCACCATTATGTTTTCCTTTTGGAATGTTCTACTTGATTCCCCCTGAAAACAACTCAAAAGACCAATAATCTTCTTTGCTAGATCCTTTTCCTGAAACTGCACAATATGGTTTAAAACACTATAGACTCCCTGATCTAAATCATTAACAGTCTCAGAATCATGGCGATGATGGCAACTTAAGTACTGAGCAAAATTAGATTACATTTATTTCCTGGCAAAAATTTTTTACATATATTTTATGGATGACAGTACAAATTACCTTTAACAGATGGCATTGATGCCATGCTATGCTTGCAAACATGAAATTAATGAACAAATAAATGAAACTACATTAATTAAAACACTGTAATGTTAAACAGCTTATTTATGAGTGTTTCTCCCCTGAGAGAATATCAACCAGAAAAATGCAGATACCCAGAAGTCTTGTAGCTTTCCCGTATTTACAAAACACTGTGTAATTTCCTTTATGTCTGTTTGCTGCATTCAGAAACCAGAGAATAAACAGTTATGAATTTTAATGAGGTTTAAATCATTGGCATTCTCAGAATTACTGAGGTTCCGCACAGTCCATTATTAGGGCAAAGGGAGTGAATATGCTTTCCTTCCTGATCGCATTGAGGGGGATTGAAAGGGACAATTAGACACAGAAGACCCCCGCCAATCTGGGCACAGAGAAAATGAGCTCCAAGCAGACACACAGCGGATCTCTCATCTAAGCAGTGTTGCTCCCTGATTGCATTACAAAGTCATCTTGGTCTTATCTTGGCCATATTTTACATTCACCATTTTTACATTGTTAGGTTCTTAACAAAAGAGAGATAGATTAGAGTACAAAGTGGGATGCATTCGATCAGTACGGTAATCTCATCGCACTCGTGCTTTGTGCCAAGGACTCACTTGGCTGGGTGCCTTTGACCAAGATTTTTCATTATTCAGCAATGAATGAGGAGGGTCTGTGTTGAACTGATTCCTCTGGATTAAAAATAAAAATACCTCTAGGAAATTGCTATTATCCTTCCCGTATTGATTCTGCCACTTTATGATAGCATACATAGAATGCTGTAAAAAAAATTTGATCTGACGGGAGACCCAGTCTAGGAAATCTGCCCCCAGTACCCTGCAGACCTTCTGAACTGTTTCAGACAGGTCCATAAGGAGGAGCCTTCATCTCTCACTATTTCTCTTTGAGGAAATTGCATAATTGTGTCTAATTAAAGTAATTTTATGCACAGCCTAATGATGTAGCCTGACTATTTGAAAACTAATTTATCTAGTGTCGCCTGTCCCCATGCAGATTCTGTTCATGGATATTTAAAGTAGCGCATCATTCAGAATGGCAATTTTCTCTTGTTCTTTCATGCACGTACATGCAAACTTTAGCTAATACTGGTGATAATTATATTCATTAAATGAACATGACAAACCGCTGCCAGCTCATTTGTTACAATGTAGATCCAGTTTTAATTTTATCGAATGTTCTAAAGACCAGATCAAAAGCATGACATCGCTAACACCGGCGCCCACAACTTTTAATCTCCCGGCTCAGGACTGATAAGACACTATGTGCCCCTGAGGCAGGAGTTGTCATGTAAGAAATGGAAAGAGTTGTCATGTGTGAAATCCTCCGCCCTGAAGAGGCATTTGTTATCTCAGTCAACTCAGAAGTACAGAATGCAAGACTGGCATGGACAGTTTTTAACTTAGGCTGTTGAACAGAACTCGGATCAGAAATCTTATTTCTGTCAATTATCACCCTGATCTTACATTGATTTCCACAGAATGTGGTGTTGCAGCACAGTTAAAAATTGCCTTTTCAGTCCAATTTAGCTACACAAACAAACACCTGCAGTATATACATGTATTTAAATGGAAAATGGGTAAAATTAATCTTATTCAGGCATCTTTTTGTTTTTAGAGTGATTATTTTTAAAGCAAAGGCCTTCATGGTAAAATCTCTGCAAAAAGTATGACATGTAAGAAGGGACATGCAGCTTTAAGTTAAATGTGGTAAACATTAATTTCATCGGGAGAGTACATTAAGTTTTATGGCACACATTGACATAGTGAATACCATACCGCTGGCCTTCATTAATATAGGACTAGCTCAGCTTAACATCAAACATTATGGCTGCTCTATATAACTTCAACTTCACTGAATATCTATCTAGTTTTGTTTTATGTTGAATACTAATAATGTTTAGCCACATGTTTTGTGAAGTAATTACTGAGAGGGAAACATTCATAATATCACAGTCTACTTCATTTCGTAAGTAATTATTCCAACTTCATCAAGCATTTCTACTAAGCTAAGTGGAACAAAGCATATATAATGGCATCCAACAAAAGGTAGGACACGAACCAGATGTTCCTGGCTGAAATCCACTGTGAATAAATTAGATACTGAAGTCTCTTTTGCGGCTAATGTTTCCACTCCCGTATATTCAAACTCAGTACTGCAGCACTTCCAGAGAAGTTACTGCATCCATCACTTCATTACGCATATCCATCTAGTATCCATAACGTCAGATATGTTCAATGCAGCAAACTGGATGCAGCCATTTCTGTTCAGATGCAAACTACTGAATAGTATGATTGAAGCACGCATCGTTCTCCCCTGGGGGAAAAACACCAGTCATGTGTTTGCTTGTATTATTAAACACGGCTTTGATAAAAGGACCTCTGCCCCCCTGCTTCTGCTCAGGTTTGCGTAGGTGTCGCTGTAATTGCAGTGCAGAGCTTCACCGGTGAGTTCTCACAGCTTGTTTCATTATGCAGCTTCATGTGTTTGGACGTTTGCTTCAGCTTCCTGTTGGGCTGGCAGAACAGAGAAACCAGGCTGCTATTGTACTTCCCTTGCCTGAATTTTAAGAGCCCGGCTTGGGAAACCTCCCGTTGAGTTTGAGAGGCGACATTTGCCAAGTCACTGGCCCTGTCGCTGTGACATGACAGCCCACGCAAACCCATGGAGGTGCTTCTTCTAAAGGTTAAGTCAAAGCTGACCTGGCACTTATTCTTAAAATTCAATTAAGGGTATGTTAATAATTTCTGGACTGTCTTAGCTGTTCTGTATAAACATATTTCATTCTTGGACAGCTCGGCAGAGCCTTAATTGGAGGAATTATGTTCTCAAGGACAAACAGGGTCAGCTTGGTGGATTCTGGAATGACTGATGTCTGTGCTTGGCTGCATGTTGAGATAATGTCTTCACTTTGTTGGGTGAGTGCTTTTTGTTTGATGGACATTTTCAAATTTAATGTTATTGAAGTTTCCCTTTTTTGTATTCACCTTTTTAAGGGACAAGTGTTCTGATTTTTCATCAACTAAAAACCTTTTCCATCTATGTACAGCCCCCTTCCACAACCATGATAATGTCGTCTGTGTGTTAGTCTTTAAAATAAACTTAAAACTCCCTTATAGATGTAACAAGATTAAACAATCAGTGGCGGCAACAGTCATGAGGGAAATGACGTAAAAATCGAGAAATGAATGCATTTCAGAAAGATAACAGTGCCGAATATAATTATTGCTGAAAATGATGAGGCATTTCCCTACAGTGGGTGAAAAAAAGATTATAAAACAGATCACTGCAGAATGATACAGAAGGACTGAATGATTTAACCATGGATTTTCAATTCCTGTACCATGTTGGTAGCGTGGCACTATATTTAATATTTAGTACCATTTCTTTCTCTATGGATGTAAATATTCTTCTCCAACATGTTTAGTTGGACCAGATTGCTCATCTATTGCTGAAAAAACAACATAGGGTAAATCGCACTGGCATTTTCCATCAGATGTGTGACTACCCTTAACAGCTTGCCCAGAACACCAGGGAGGGTAAGGTCTCCAGCAGCAGGGTGTTCTGCTAGGCTATCTCAAACCCAGGTGCTGATGCAGCGATGATGAATGATTACGGAAGAGGAATTAAAATGCCCCAGCTGCCTGTTTGGGAACAGTTTGCCTCACTCTGCGAATTTAGCTCCCATGATCTTCTTTCAGAGCAATTCTTGAGTCTCTTGGATCCCTCTGTTCAGCGCCGTCCATTACCAGTCAGAAGGAGCCACATTGAACGGAGACATAATGCTCTTGCTTACTTTAACATTGCTACAAATGTGCAGTGACAGAGAGGGAGCTGGCTGGCAGGCACTGATTCCCAGTACAAATAGATTCAGAGCAAAGCTATCAGTTCCTATACCGATAACTGGATTTAAACAGCGTTAAAGTGTCACCTTCCAAAGCACGGATCCAATGGCCTGATAAGTAACACGAAGAATCAACCATCCGTACCTTTTGCAAAAAAATTACTTTCATCCAGGTCTCCAGGATGGGTAACAAGTTGTGTCTGATGTCAGTAGTGCTTACAAGCTTGGAGAATGAGAAAATGACAGTTCTTTCAAGAGCGAATATTAATGACACTGTAGAGCAGGGCTATTCAGACCACAGTCCTCAAGGTTCAAGCACTGCTGATTTTCCAGCCTTCCTTTACCTGCGAGCCAGATGTGAAGCCTCCAGCCAATCAGAATCAGTAATTATTAAACGAACTGCTTGGGAGAACTGAAAACAAGGCCTGGATTTGGAATCAAGGGCCAAATTTGAAGAGCCCTGCCGTAAGGACTTTTACACTTTTAAGGCCCAAAAGACGGCCTGTAGCTTTTAAACAAAAGAACACCAGGACCCAGTTTTCAAGGAGAACAGCTTCCGGTTGGCCAAGCACAGTGTTTGAGCCCCTCGTGTCTGATAAGCACCCCTGAGTGGGTCATACCACCCAAACCCAGCAACCTCAGCACTCACCTCGATTGTCGACTCACCCGACGTCCATCGCGTTGGGGCTCATCGCTAACGACTGTCTTGTACTCATTAGCAGAGTCACAGGAGGCTAATGCTGCCATTTTTAGAGCTTTGTAAATCACCCGTAATTTAATAACAAGCATCCTGTCACCGCACATTCTGCTAAATCAAGGCTTAATTATGATGGCTTTTACCTCGAAAGTGTATCCACCTACAAACAGCTCCCCTGTGTTGAGGACTCCAGCGTAACGCTGATCAAAAGTTTCTATTAAATCTCTGCACCTACAAATGTAAGTTTTTTTTTTATTTTAATATGGCTTTTATTTATAAAACAATTGAACAAAAAAAAACAACATAAATGAGTAAAATGACATTCTGCCCTTCCAGCAGGCTGTGGGGGAGGAGGATTGTCTGCCAATTTATCCCGATTTATATGATAGATTTTTATGTGAAACTAATTAACCTACAAACCCTGTTAATTTAAATGTTGAAATGTCACAGATATTGATTATATAATAATTGCATTTTGTCATTCTGCAAAGTATTCTGTTGTGATCATTTTAACTATTAATAATTAATATTTATCTTATTAACTGAAAAGCTTTGGTTTCTCTCTTCCTTTTGATTTCAATTTCTAACTGTAGGTGCACTCAGTAACAAGCCCATCTAATTAAGAAAACAATTTAATGAAAAGTCTGTTTATGTAATACTGACATGCACTAATTTATGTACTGTAACATTCATATTGTCACTGACACTGTGCTGGACGAGTGGTCACGGATATTGTGGAGTTTATTCTAACACAGGAAATGACCTAGCAGTTTATAAACAACAACGGCCCCTAGAGCTGGGAGTGTCACATGAGCCAAAGGTTTCCAGTTGAAAGTGCAGAGTCACTGGTCAAAGTAACAGTAACAGCAAGCGAAAGCAAACAATTCATTAGTTTTGCTGATTAGACAGGCAAAAATATGACCTATTTACATGATGATTTGACTACAGCACTAAGTTATGTCAAGTTAACTTGTTTCACTGTCATTCTATATTAATTATGAATTATTCTGCAGACTGTAAATGCCACCTCTAATTTACAGGAGATTTCCTGGGTTGTAATTTGAGCATAACAGGCTAGTCTGCCCTTCCTAAAAGTATTATCAGTCAAACAGCTGGTGTGATGACACTGAGAACTGCTAAAACCATCCAGAAATATAAGCTGCTTCTCCAATTTCTTTCCTTTTTTAATGGTCTTACATTTTGGATTAAAGCGTTCAATAGCTTCAGTCATCACTTTGCACAAAGCTACACTGTCATTCCATTCTATTTCTCTGATGCAGCTGGATAATGATTTTTAAATGTGACTCTCTTTTTATGTACATTCAGCGTGGGAATAAGTTATTCTCTATTACATGCAGTCATAGCGTCATCATTACCTCCCAGGAATCTTTTTGCTGAGAAGGAGGATGTTTCCTGAAATTCTTTGGAATTATACAACATCTAAATAGACAACAGATCACTAAAACCTCATAATCCAATCACACTGCGTATTATATAAATAGTCAGACATATATAAGTCTTTACTGCATGTTTCGGTTGAATTAGTGAAACAAAACAATAACACGCATAAGCACAATGCAGAGAATGCACCTTTTTTTTGAGAAAAAAAGAATATTTCGGTTTAAATGATTTTTTAGCATTTAATTTAGAAGTCTTCAACTCTGAATGCTAAACCCAAACACAGCTAGCACTAAAACCAGGGGGTGTATTTCACAAATAGCCAGATAACTTTTCAGATTTAAGTTAGTCTGAGCTACATTTAAGTGGATGAATATATAGTCCATTTAGCCCAGACTACCTTAAATCCAACAAGTTATCCGGCTAAGCAAGAAATCCTGCTTTGTGAAATACCCCCCAGAATGAACACATGTAGGTCATATACAGTGTAGCATTATTAACACTGGAATACTGTATGGTTCAAGAGTGAAATCTACAAGAATCCTATACGAACCTATTGCTAATTGCTCAGCTAAATCCCTGTTAATTCTGAATGGGCCTTGCAGTCACATTATTTATGAGAAGAAATAAAACAACAATAATGGCTAATTTTCTCACACGGAACCGTGTGTATCTGTGCCGATAAGCAGCCCCTGAAGATGAAAGATCATTTTCCAAGCTTGGGTAATTCTTTTCTGTAGATAGTGCTAATTGCCTTGCCAGTTCATTTTTTCCAGATTAAATGCAAAAATGTTGACCATTACAAATGTAAAATAAAATAACCTTTTCGGGAGCTTATCTGTATAATGTGCTATTAAGACATCCATCTTAGCCAGAACTGTTTGCCTGTAATGGCTCTACCATTTAAATGCCTTCTTCATGGTTGCTACACTGACTGAGAGATAAGCAGGAAGTGCAGAGGCAGTGAGGGTTTCTGCACCAGTACTGAACAAAGTGCAGACAGCATAAGAAATGGCAAAGAGGTTTCGGCACAGGACCCACCCAGGACTCATTATGCCTAGCACTCCAGAACCATCACACACAGGGCCTGTAAGGTGCTTAGCACAATGTGTCCAAAACTGGTCCTTGGGGACCCCAGCACAATGTTTCCCGAACTGGTCCTTGGGGATCCCAGCGCAGTGTGTCCCAAACTGGTCCTTGGGGACCCCAGCGCAGTGTGAGCCAAACTGGTCCTTGGGGACTCCAGCACAGTGTGACCCAAACTGGTCCTTGGGGACCCCAACACAGTGTGTCCCAAACTGGTCCTTGGGGACCCCAGTGCAGTGTATCCCAAACTGTTCCTTGGGGACCCCAGCACAGTGTGTCCCAAACTGGTCCTTGGGGACCCAAACACAGTGTATCCCAAACTGGTCCTTGGGGACCCCAGCACAGTGTGACCCAAACTGGTCCTTGGGGACCCCATCGCAGTGTGTCCCAAACTGGTCCTTGGGGACCCCAGCGCAGTGTGAGCCAAACTGGTCCTTGGGGACCCCAGCACAGTGTAACCCAAACTGGTCCTTGGGGACCCCAGCACAATGTGTCCCAAACTGGTCCTTGGGGACCCCAACACAGTGTGTCCCAAACTGGTCCTTGGGGACCCCAGCACAGTGTGACCCAAACTGGTCCTTGGGGACCCAAACACAGTGTATCCCAAACTGGTCCTTGGGGACCCCAGCACAGTGTGACCCAAACTGGTCCTTTGTTTGAGAAACAGGAATCATTAGTTTGCCTTTATTTAACAGACGCTTTAATCCAAAGTCACATACTGTTCAGAAAGCAGAGTCAGCCAGTCCCTAGAGCAGGGGCCTTGCTCAGGGGCCCAACAATAAAATCACTTTGTCAATGGCGCCATTTAAACCGATGACCTTCTGATTACACACATGACGGCCAAATCTGCTGAGCCGTAAACCAACTTAAATATGGACATGGGCAATTATCAGAAACAGGATCAGGAATAATTGTTAAAATACGGCTATAGTTATGTTACCATCAAAGTGGTGCTTGTGGTAATGGCGAGCACCTTCTATTACACCTATTAAACATAACCCAAGCTTGCTGCTGGGGAGCCACTATAGTGTATTTATATCACAAATACAGCATTTCATAGACAGGCAATTCAGGATGCAACTGATAGCTTAATGGGGTTTAATGGTGAAAGGTGCTTTCAAAAACTCCATCCAAAAAAACAGGTTATTACTACATTGTGGCATTTTAACTTGCATTTTGGTTCTGACAATGCCTGAGAAAACACTGGCACAATTCACAGTTACACAAACAGCAGCTTTGGCCTTGTACTGATTTCTACAAAATGCAGTTCATCAAATATTTATCTTCATTGTAGCCATTAAACCAACTCAGGAGCTGTTTGCCGAAAGCTATTCAGAATTTAGCACGTTTAGCCAATGTACACAGCTAGATGTTTCACTTTAGCCAATTAGTTACTAAGGTTAGTCCATGCAGCAGTGAAGGACTGTATCTTCCATATGAACTTAATAACATGCCATTATCAGATTTCTCTCTGATCCTCTATGACAGGCCTGTGCATCGAGATGTTAAAAAAAACTTTCCTCCCCATTAGATAAAAAAGGGCCGAATCCTCCTAAGAGCTGCTATTGTGATGTGCTGGTATTGTAAGTGCTGAGATTGTAATGAGTCACCAGGATGCAGCACAGCGGGAAGGTGATGGGAGCCGCGGGTGGTGGATACATTCTAGGGTGGACGTGATAAAGGACTATGCCTGTCGTCTTGTAGCCGAGCTGTACGAAACCTCGGCGGGGAGGGATTTTCAGGAGAAGCCCATGAAATCTGGCCGCTTGCAAAGAAATAGGTCTCAGCAAACTCATATCGCGTCCAGCTTGGGCTTCAGTAAGGCAGCTGGCCAGTCGGCTACGCGCCGTAACGACTGCGAGTCATGGCCGTGTTATAAACGGTGAGCTGGGAATTAATTCCTCTCTCTACCACTCTTCCAACATAGGCCTTCAAGCACTGTTACACCTTCTGCTCTGGAATAATAGCATTTGGTCCAAAACCCAACCATCCCCTCATTTGACTTAGTGTAAGACTGCACTCTTCAGTGACTTTTCGGACACAGACCCGTCAGACTATAACCCACCAAAAGGTTTACGACCAAAAGAAGGATAAAGGCAGAGTGAGCTGAGGAGGACGAGGATTTCAGGAGCCGTCCCTCCACCAGAGGCTGGTCAAGGAGCCTGAGCACTGTTACACGAAACATTATTACCCAACCATCTCCCGCAGCAACACAATGCTTCTGACTACTGTAATTTCCTGTAGCAGAACGGATAGGACAGGGTTCAGTAAAAGTGCAGTGATTATGCAAAGCTATTATTGGGGAAATATATTCTGCCATTTAAGTAAAGTACAGTCATAAGCATCAAGTCAAAAAATAGAGATCACTCCCTGCCTTTGAGATAAATACAAAACAGGGTAATTACACGTTGTTATAATCAACGGCAGCATTACGTGGCACGCTGAAAGGCTGTCTTCCAGTGGCTATTTGGCACCATTTGCATAATCTTGGGACATCCAGTTTAATTTGGGGCTGTACTCAAGCACTAAAGCAGCACTTGCCGTCAGAGTACACATCAAGTTTATGCAAGAATCATCTTGTTAACTACAGAGATTAAGTGTTGTGACAGATGACCTGCCCCCACCAACAATGCCCAACCTAAACCCTAGAGAACTGGTTTGGGATGAGCTGGCTTGAAAAATAAGAGCAAGGTAACTTGTGGAAACTCCTTCAGGTCTGTTGGAGAAGCAAACCAGGTAGCTATAATCTGGAAGATGGTTGAAAGAATGTCAAGTGTCTGTGACATTTTGAAAAGTCTACAATAAGAAAAAAATGTTGATATGCTGAACACTTCACTGGGTCGTTGCAATATTTGATACATTTTACTTCATTCCCTCGAGGCCTTTTACTACAGTATAAGGTGAATGATATAGCTAAATTAGAGACAAATACATTAAAATTAGGTGTGTCCAGATTTTTGACTGGTACTGCAGGAGAGAGACACACATACTATACCATTTGGAATGAGAATTCACAAACTGAATGTTCTAACATCCTGATTTGACCATTGTGCATTTGTCCAAAAGCTAATCCACATAAACCCCTATGGAAAAGCTGACTTAGCTTTGATGGAGAATACAAATGAATTCAAATGATTCTTATTCTAAATGGTTCCCCAGATTAATGTGAGGTTAACAGATTTTCGCTACGAAGGGCAGCAATCTGAAAGAAGATTGCTTAGAGATGAATGATGTGGGCCGTAATCATGAATCTGTCTCAATAATCTCTGACACACAAAAGACCATGATGCAATACTGCATGTACTGGGAGGCTGAGCCACAAAGCTGCGGACTCTGGCCACTCCCACTGAAGCACCAGGAAAACCTGCCGTCCATCTCTCATCTCTAGCGAATGCAGTCCTCTCTCCATGTCAGCATGACATTGTGTGGTTTGTGCATGAAAGATGGAGTGGGCAGCGGGAAGGTGCTCCAGGCATGAGCTGCAGTGATGACAGAGAACATCCCCAGGCACAGACGCTTAATTACTTAATCACAACACCTCACACGCACCATCCCCATCTCTCCTAACTCTCCTGTTAGGCTTCTCTCCAGTAATTGTTAGCCCCCCACATTTGTTTCAGCAATTTAGTATCTATGTGGACAGATAAAGAATTTCATCACATAGACTAAATTAAATTGTTTTACAAAATAATAGCAACTATCAGCCAA
The DNA here is from genome assembly GCF_023856365.1 of Brienomyrus brachyistius. NCBI lineage: Eukaryota > Metazoa > Chordata > Actinopteri > Osteoglossiformes > Mormyridae > Brienomyrus > Brienomyrus brachyistius. The sequence goes on along the minus strand of NC_064545.1, from coordinate 1,729,520 downwards.
GCATAACAAAGTCATCTTGCAGTGCGTCAGATGGGTCCAGCCCTCCTAGCCACTGGCCTTCACCAAAACGTTATGACATTTCAACTACTGTATCCATTTAGGCTTTGAATTCCTCGTAGCCAATCATGTCTTTACAAGCACCGTTGCCATGGTGACAGCCATTACTAACAGTGGTTTGACAAATGATGGTGAAGCTCTTACCAGGTTAAAGATAACAAAGTCAATGAGTGTCACCGCACTGAGCCAGTACATGTACTGAGCTGTGACTGCCAACTGAAGAAAGTCGTTAATGCCCATAACGAGATGTTGTAATGAAAGGATGAAGTTTGAACTGTATGTTCACGTAAAATCATAAAAAAACACCCATCAACCACTTATCCAGTACAAAGTCACTTGGAGCCTGTGGTCTATCTGCATGGGATGCCAGTCCATCACACGGTACACACACATTCACACAGACAATGAACAATTTAAATACCACAATTTGGCTAATTACATATCTTTGGACTGAGAGAGGAAACCAGAGAACCTGGAAGAGACCGGCACTCACATACAAGCTAGTGGGTGAGATTTGAAACTCTTCCCCTCGATAGCACTACCTGCAGTGCAGCATTAAATGGTTACTGTTAACATTAAGAAAAGAAAAACACCATAAATCGCTATTTTTATGTGATTCTGCCTACGAAGCAGGAACAAGGGCACTGGATGACGAATGACATCATCTACAAAGTACCTGCAACGCAAAGCTATTATAAAGGTTCATAGAAACTGCACTGTCAGTATAAGGGAGTAGAAATATGTGTAAAATGTGGACTGTGCATCTGTAAGACTCTTATTCAAAATCCAGTGGATGCAATTCGATTCAGTGTTTGCACTGGAACATCGAGCATCCCTCTAATCACAATTGCAGGTACTGCATGACCAGTCGGTTTGTTCTATTAAATTGGTGGAGAGAGAAATACAAGTACGCAGCCTTAAATGGGGCACAGAGGCCGAGTCGCAGTAATAAGAGTGGCTGCATGGCCCGAGCTTCAGTACCACTCAGAGACCTGCCCAGCCTGCTTCAGCATAGTCCCAAAACAACAGAGATAATCAAGTCCCTGCTGTGTGATGCCTTTTATGGACGTGCTCGGGAGGTTTAGCTGTCTTTAGGCTCGGCGTGGGGGGTGGGACACCACCACAGCGCCATAAAGAGAAAACACCTCGGCTTTCCGCCGCGTCACCTCAGCGAAAGCCCACCGCACGGACCACAGAGCTGCCAATGGTGGGCCAGCTCATTGCTGTTAATTGTTGTTTTGAGTTCCCAGAGCCAAAAAAGGGAAAAAATAACTGCCAAGAATAGTAAGATGTAACAGAAAAATGTCCCACGTCAATTTGGAGGATGGGAATTTCGGATTATTCTTTAGTCTGCTGATAGTGACCGATACTCACGTGATAGAAAAGGCACTTTAAGCAGCTACATAGGTTACTGAATTTTAAACAAGTGGTACCCAGACAGCTGCTCTCCTCCACTCGTTACGGAGCAGCTGCAGGACAGGTCTGGTCTCAGAGTAGCCGGTCTCCTTTCATATGACACTGAGCGAACATGAAAGCTCAACATCCATAGAAAGGGGGCAGGATTCAAAACCTAATGTGGGAGATTTGAGGCAACAGGGCCACTCAACAAACCCCCATGCTGCCCCAACATGTGCCCATTATAACTACAAGTGCGTACAGTGGGCGATATCATGAGTGACAAAATTATGCATTATGGGCTATTCTGCCCATCCGACAACGGGGGCCGCTATCCGGAGCACGTTTTTCACCACAGTGTGATGAGAAGCACTGCTGGGAATCTTCCTTTGATGTCTCTTCCTGACCCCCACGCTCATTCCATTCCATAACATAGCAGGTAGCATCCTGTCTTCGCAACAGGTGAAATCCAGTGATATTTGTTTTTTTTTGTTTTTTTTTTCATTGCCTATATACCATCCACTAAATTTCCAGCCAGGACAAGTGGGTATAGAGGAATTAATGTTGTTGTTGTTGTTTTGTAGGTCAGACGCTGTGCCTGTGATCAGAAGATCACCACTTTGAGGCCCAGCCTCAGCAGAATTAATGTAAAATTGGGCAAGAGGGGGCTTAAGGTGGTATTAAGTCGGAGGGGGGGGGGGGGGCAGAATTTATAGGTTCAAAAAAGAAAAAAATCAAGGCAAAGCATGAAAAATAAAGGTAAAATGGCAGTAAATATTCATCTTTATTTATATTTTTTCTTTCAAAAAGAAGTTCAGAGGAAAATGCGTCACAATCACATACCACATTGCAACACTGTCACACATGCAGATGCTGTTAAACATTTACTTATAGGCTGTTAAGGAGTTGACAGGAAAATATGCAATTTGTGCAACTGGAAAGAAGATTGCAGGCGTAAACATTTTAATCCAATGAATGAAATATTTTTAGTGCGCTGAGGTAAGCATGCAGACATATTTCTAGGACTGTACCAAAATACAGTTAAGGACAGGGGTGTTTACCAGTGTCACGGTGACTTCTTTATACAGCTAGCTCCCTTTTTTCTTGTCTAACTGAAAGAGAGTGGAGGTCACACCACCAGGGTGAAAGGAATCCAAACCACCAGTGAGAAATAAATGTGACCAGTTCCCTCATATCTCAGTTTGCTGGTAGATTTTATTGGTACATTCCATTTATTCCTTTTCATGCCAATATTTTACAAGTCACACCTTGTATTTAACATGCATGTTCTTACTCTGAAGTGTCTCAGTGAGTAGTGGTGATAACTTAAACACAATATGCGTACACACTCTTGTTCTACAAGAGCTACTGGTGGGTGTCATATTGATTTGTGTGTTATTTCAGTCTTGCCTAAATTCTGGACATATTTAATAATGTCAGTTAACAGGATCACAAGAGGCTTGTTTTTTTTTTACCCAAAAGGTCTTTTATCCAGCTTGGATCTTTATGGGGCCATGAATTAACAGTGTGAACAAAGACGTGGACAATGGGCGATGACCTGGACCCCTCTATATTTAAAGCATCAAGCAACAGCCCATCTTCATGACATTTTTCCTCAATTATGGCTGCTTACTATTCGATTTTTGAGAACGAAAAAAACATCTTCATGAAATACAAAAAACATTTTTCTAGCACATATGAAAAAGCACAATGTATAACTATTCTGGACTACTTTCAAGACAGCATCACTTAGCGAATACGAGTGTTTGCAGGAAGCCACTACGTTACGGCTCTAAAACAGCTGAGGCTGTTTAGTTCATATGATGCTGTCGACATACAGGGTTGCATGGAAATCGTTGGAAACAATGGACTCTAAGGTGTAACATCTGCTAATGAAATACTATAATGTCAGGAGGGCATTTGAACACCTTATAATTCTCTTTTCTTGGGGTCAAACATACTGGATACACTTGATTATGGCTTTAGTAGGCAATCTCTAGAATCATAGGAAGTTGCAGCGTGTAAAAGAATTATAAAAGTGGAACAATTAGTAGAAATTGTGAAATGCAAAACTCAAGTACACATAAAATAAGAATATTTTTCCTTTTGATTGAATAGAGATTAATATTCAACTCATTGACCCAGACCATTTTATTTGCTGTTAAAGAGAATCATTTTTCCTGGGTTCCATCAATGAATAAATTCCAAATTTCTAGACTATGAATACATATCAATATACTGTAATGTATAAGCAATGACATAATTAACCATTGCCCCTAGATTTCTCAAGCAGGGCAAGAGAGTAAATGAGGAAATAAAATAAAAAAAAGATAAAAAAAATGTTTGCAGATGATTAAAAAACAGCCATTTGAACAAGAGAAATTATAGAAGCAGTCTGCAAAAACCAGGACAACACAGGCTCAGGGCCAGACAGACCAAAACACCCAGTGCCAAAATAAAAATACAAATGAATCATCATAATATCTAATATTTTTATATCTGGATGGGGGTAAATAGCACGTCTCCTGAACACTCACCTATCCGAACAACCTGGGTCTGTTTGCTGACAGGATTCTTCATTAGTCAGGGGTGTTGGGCACAGAGGTGGGTGAATCCAGCACTGGCGTCTTGGGCCCATATCCCACATAACTGTAGTACTCCACCACCTGCTTGGGCACCTCAGCAAGAACACATTTGGCCAGGGCAGCAGGAGAGGCCTGAAACACAAAGGGTACAGCTGCAGCACAAGCACAGGGGGGAGTGACTGCCGGGCGCCCATCCATTCCCTCAGGGATGACAGTTCTGATCAAAGCATGGCAATATCACACATAGAACACTGTGATAAAGAGACACAAGGGTTTTCTCCTGGGAAAAACTGTTAAATATTAACGAAAGCATGTCCAGATGACAGTGATATTAGGTCCATAAAAAATTGTTTGTTTCTTCAAAGGCACTGGACGGATTTCTCCATTGGGCAGTGTTCAAAATGAAACCAGCTTCCTGGTATGAAATCTGAGCTGTTATATAACACTGGACATCCTGCTTATCTACGTTACTGCTTCTCTTGTTGGTTTTGCCACCAACACATGCTGCTCTCCTGCCTTGTCATGACTTTACCGTAAGGTAACATTGTTTGCTGAGGGACTTCTGGGACTACATTTGCTAATTCAGCAATGGAAAACATCCCAATTCCAAAGCACAGAATATCCTTTGAACCTGCAAAATTTGCTTAAAATTCTATGTCTACTTTCTACCAAAAATGCAGCTTAATGTAAATTAACTACACGTAACAGCACAGTGAGATGGACTGACCGATTTGAAGGTACATCTATGGTACAGTGAGTGAGATGGACTGACCGATTTGAAGGTACATCTACGGTACAGTGAGTGAGATGGACTGACCGATTTGAAGGTACATCTGCGGTACAGTGAGTGAGATGGACAGACCGATTTGAAGGTACATCTACGGTACAGTGAGTGAGATGGACTGACTGATTTCAAGGTACATCTATAGTACAGTAAGTGAGATGGACTGACCGATTTGAAGGCACATCTGCGATACAGTGAGTGATATGGACTGACCGATTTGAAGGTACATCTACGGTACAGTGAGTGAGATGGACTGACCGATTTCAAGGTACATCTACGGTACAGTGAGTGAGATGGACTGACCGATTTGAACGCACATCTGCGATACAGTGAGTGAGATGGACTGACCGATTTCAAGGTACATCTATAGTACAGTAAGTGAGATGGACTGACCGATTTGAAGGCACATCTACGGTACAGTGAGTGAGATATACTGACTGATTTGATGGTACATCTGCGATACAGTGAGTGAGATGGACAGACCGATTTGAAGGTACATCTACGGTACAGTGAGTGAGATGGACTGACCGATTTGAAGGCACATCTGCGATACAGTGAGTGAGATGGACTGACCGATTTGAAGGTACATCTACGGTACAGTGAGTGAGATGGACTGACCGATTTCAAGGTACATCTACGGTACAGTGAGTGAGATGGACTGACCGATTTGAAGGCACATCTGCGATACAGTGAGTGAGATGGACTGACCGATTTGAAGGTACATCTATAGTACAGTAAGTGAGATGGACTGACCGATTTGAAGGCACATCTGCGATACAGTGAGTGAGATGGACTGACCGATTTGAAGGTACATCTATAGTACAGTAAGTGAGATGGACTGACCGATTTGAAGGCACATCTACGGTACAGTGAGTGAGATGGACTGACCGATTTGAAGGTACATCTATAGTACAGTAAGTGAGATGGACTGACCGATTTGAAGGCACATCTGCGATACAGTGAGTGAGATGGACTGACCGATTTGAAGGTACATCTATAGTACAGTAAGTGAGATGGACTGACCGATTTGAAGGCACATCTACGGTACAGTGAGTGAGATGGACTGACCGATTTGAAGGTACATCTACGGTACAGTGAGTGAGATGGACTGACCGATTTCAAGGTACATCTACGGTACAGTGAGTGAGATGGACTGACCGATTTCAAGGTACATCTACGGTACAGTGAGTGAGATGGACTGACCGATTTCAAGGTACATCTACGGTACAGTAAGTGAGATGGACTGACCGATTTGAAGGCACATCTACGGTACAGTGAGTGAGATGGACTGACCGATTTGAAGGTACATCTGCGATACAGTGAGTGAGATGGACTGACCGATTTGAAGGTACATCTATAGTACAGTAAGTGAGATGGACTGACCGATTTGAAGGCACATCTACGGTACAGTGAGTGAGATGGACTGACCGATTTCAAGGTACATCTACGGTACAGTGAGTGAGATGGACTGACCGATTTCAAGGTACATCTACGGTACAGTGAGTGAGATGGACTGACCGATTTCAAGGTACATCTACGGTACAGTGAGTGAGATGGACTGACCGATTTGAAGTCTCTGAAGGGCACAAACTGCACGATGTCCCTCAGCACAGGCTCCCCTTTGAGTGAACGCAGGATCCCGTCATCTCCGTCCAAGATCTGCATGTCTGTGAAGTCGGCGTTTCCCACCCCAACGATGATGATGGACAGGGGCTGGTAGGAGGCACGTACGATGGCCTCACGCGTGTCCGCCATGTCTGTCACCACACCGTCGGTGAGGATCAGGAGGATGTGGTATCGCTGGGTAGGAAAACATCACTTTAGACTAGAAATTTAAACTCAGGTTATACAATATGATCATTTAATAATCATTTAATAATAATTTAGTGGCATACTACCAGCATGCAGGGTAATCAATTGATATTCATCCACCCACACAAAAAATATGAGTCCAAGAAATAAATTCTCCACAACAGACCACAAAGCCAGTGACCAATGCTGTCTAGATTTTTCCATTTAAACATCAATGTTCACAACTGTGCTGGCTATTTATTTAGTTTTTACTGGAATTAAATTTCAGAATTGAATATCAAAGGAGGAGGTGAGGAGCACACACTGATCACAGTGTGTGGCTACACCCACCACACAACAAACCACCTCAAGGGTAAGAACCTGAGTGAAGCCCTGCAGTGGGTGATACTAAAGGCGCCATAATAGTTTGAATGGTGCAGTGTGACTGTTTCCAGTGGCTGAAGTGCCAATCCTGCCACCAACTCCCAAATTTTTCCTGCAAGGAGGTCCTCCAACTGGATGTAGATTAACATCAAACTCAGGACAAAGTAATTGTAGATTAAGACCTTGCTCAAGGGCCCAATAGAGCAGGATCACTCCTGGCATCCATGGGATTTGAACCAGCAACCTTCCAAATGCTGGGACAGATCTCTAGCCTCAGAGCCACCAATCAAAGCTTGAATAAAATTTAAATGCAGAAAACATATTTATACAGTGACACCAAGATGACATTCAACACAGGAAGTAACCAAAAACAACTTCAGAAACCTGCAGTTATCTATTTATCGCCAGGATGATAGGTAGTGCAGTGAGTACAAGCATGATTATCAGGCAACAGTGCCCTTAATTGCTCTCATTAGTTTTTGGGTAGAACAATGAAAGGCTTAACCGACAACAGAAGTTACCAAATACAACAACAAATTACAAATTTATTTTTGTATAGCGCATTATCACAACATTACATCGTCTCAAAGCGCTTTACAGCATCCGCACCCAAAGCCCCCAGTGAGTAAGCCAAAGGCGACAGTGGCAAGGAAAAACTCCCTAGAAGGAAGAAACCTTGGGAGGGACCAGACTCAAAACAAAACATCCCAAAGTATAGTCTTTGTATGTTAAGGTACTTGGTGACAAACAGGCGATTTTTATTCCGATCTGGGTTTTTAGCTAGTATAGTACGTTAGCTTTAGTTTGGTTTGAGGGATGTTTCTAAGATTCCCTCCATCACCAACGCCCTCGCACTGCCATTCCACTCCAGCTGTGCCATCCCTCTTCTCTCCAACCATGTGCTTCCAGAGATTTATTGCCCAAGTATCATGTTATTGAAGAAGGAAATGGAACACAAACATCATCGTGCAGTTGATGTCAGTATGGCTCCAGCAAGTGTGAACAGTGTTCATAAAGATTATTGCTTGACTGAATTTTTCCTTTCTTGAAAGATTAGTACTTAATAAACTGACATTAAACACAAAATACTTGTAGTTTTTAACAGCACTCTGTAGGAAAAAGAGAATCCTAACCGGCACGATATTTAGCATAAAATAACCTCAAAACAGATGGAAACTGATTTAAAGCTCAAAGTGAACCACATAAGTGCAGGTCAGCTTGTTAAAAGAGAATCAGTGCCTGTCAGTCTGCATAGTCCCACCTCATGCTTCCTCCCCATAGAGAGTAATCACCTGCTTGTCACCTGAACACTGTGTCCCTATGTCACTGAAACTCATAAACATGTTTTTTATGAACATGAGTCCTACCATTTACTGTATATGACAGTTTGTGGAGTGTACCTACTAATACACAGCACAGGGGTGGGGAACCTGATCCATGGCGAGCCAGTGTGGGTGTGGGTTTTTGGGATGACCTCTCAATCCGCCAGTAATAAAGCAGTGGTTCTCAACTCCAGTCCTGGGGACCCACTGTTATTGGCTGATTGAGAGGTCATCCGAAAAACCCTCACCCACAGTGTCCCCCCATGGATCAGGATCCCTACTCTTGAAGTAGCACTATAAGTTGAACTTCTAGTATCATAACTGATGTTTATGTGTATCTCAAAATTTTGGAATAAATTAACCCAATTCAGACTGCATTTCTACTCCATTAGGTCTTGTTAGTGAAGCTCTTCATGTAGACACTCCAGTCAGTATATTTAGGCCCCCCCTGCAGCCTCTCTGTGGTAAGAGGGGTACGTACCGAGGCATCTTTGGTCGCTTTCTCCTGTGCCGCCACTTTGGCGAGTTTGTTTATGATAGGGGCCACGTTGGTGGGGCCGTACAGCTGGATTTTGGGAACGCAGTTCTGGTACGCTTCCACAATGCCCTGGATTCCTTATAGAAACCAAGAGAGACACCACTTTGGTGGGAGGTTTTTTGTAGGGGGGGGTGCATGCTGACCGGCAGTAGGTACATACTAGCCTGACCCTCTTCTAATAGCCCTCTTACTGGAATTGGGGCAAGAGATCCCTGGGACGTGCACATTAAAAAATGGGACAGACGGGAAGCCTTCAGTGAAAATGAGCTACTTTTACCTCCACATTCATCGTTGTCTGGGTCAAAATTAATGGCGAAGTCATGAGAGACCTGAGTATAACCAGACACAGAATCAATATTCACTATTCAGCTCTTACCCTTTTTATAAATAACAATTCAGTGCCAATGAAATATGCATATTTCTCTACGACCACAAGTATTAAATAATATGTAAGATCACATACATTACCAATGTGCATTTTAATCACATACTGATATGTGTATATCTTCATTACACATCCCTAGAAATATATAACACCATGTATTTGGTTCATTACCTAGAGGAGAGGATTTAGTTCCCTTCGTATCATATTTTACACATTTTGTTTGGGGGGGGGGGGGGGGTCCTTAAAATGGCAGTGTGTTCTCTCCTCTGGGGGTTTCATCCACCCACACCGCTCGCAAAGAAAATCCTATGACAACTCTCTATCAGCACAAAGGGGTGGCCACAATGGCTGCCAATTATTTTAACTTCATTAAAAGCACATCTTCCAGAAAGGTTGTAATGCCTCCAGCAGACAGAGGCAGAGAAAGTCTCCGTGTGAGACAAAATGTGAAATCTGACAGCTTGACAGGCTGGGACGTGCAAGCAGGCTCGCCTTTCATACAGCCGTCTTATCTGATCTCGCAGCTCGCCGCAGCGCATGCGACAGAAAAATTAGGTTTTATATCTACGTGATTAAATGGTTTTTTTGTGTGTGTGAAATGAAAGGTTTTTCTTCTTACGGATTCCTCAGAGATGTTTCTTGTGTATTATTTTTCTATAAAACTTTAAAGGCCAAGGAATAATGTAATTAGTTAACATTTGTCTAGCTTCCTGTGAGTGCAGAAGACCAAGTAATATACTGAGCAGCAATGCAAACCTGGCACAATTCAGGCAAACATAACCATCGCTTACCTCATAACTTGGGGGAATCCTTGCACCAAAGCCCAAAGCAGAGAATTTTTTGTTACTGAAAAAAACAGCGTAAAATGTTAATCACTGTGTTGATAATTTTGTCTCCCAGTATTTCAAACTACAGCAATGTAATTGTTTCAGGTTCTTGGTTAAGTACCACTTTGTTGTGAGAATAATTTAAGCACAGAGGTGTAGGCAGTGATTTACATTTTTAATCTACATTCAGTCCAATTACAATTAGATTGAATTATATTGAATTTTTACCTTGGAGGATTTGGTTTAACCAGTGTTTAATCTGATAATAGACTTGTTTCCAAGTGGAAAGAAATCATGGCAATTAGTCATCACACAAGCTACAATATTTAAATAATTCAATGTAATATAATAATAGGTAAATTCTTATAAATATTATTTAACTTGGTTTGACTATATAAAGTTATTTAATTTAACTACATGCTCTTGCCACATGAGGCCGGATATTGTCGTGCACCAGGAGGAACCCAGGACCCACTGCACCAGCATAGGGTCTGACAGTGGGTCCAAGGATTTCATCCTGAAACCTAATGGCAGTCAAGGTGCCGTTGTCTAGCCTGTAGAGGTCTGTGTGTCCCTCCATGGATATGCTTCCCCAGACCATCACTGACCCACCACCAAACCGGTCATGCTGAACTATGCTGCAGGCAGCATAATGTTCTCCATGGCTTCTCCAGACCCTTTCAAGTCTTTCACATGTGCTCAGGGTGAACCTGCTCTCATCTTTGAAAAGCACAGGGTGCCAGTGGCAGACCTGAAAATTCTGGTATTCTATGGCAAAGGCCAATCGAGCTCCATGGTGCTGGGCAGTGAGCACAAGGCCTACTAGAGGACGTTGGGCCCTCAAGCCACCCTCATGAAGTCTGTCTCTGACCAAGCAATCAGAAACATTCACACCAGTGGCCTGATGGAGGTCATTTGTAGGGCTCCAGCAGTGTTCATCCTATTCCTCCTTGCACAAAGGAGCAGATACCTGTCCTGCTGATGGGTTAAGGACCTTCTACAGCCCTGTCCAGCTCTCCTTGAGTAACTGCCTGTCTCCTGGAATCTCCTCCATGCCCTTGAGACTGTGCTGGGAGACACAGCAAACCTTCTGGCAAAGGCACATATTGATGCACCATCCTGGAGGAGTTGGACTACCTGTGCAACCTCTGTAGGGTCCAGGCATCGCCTCATGCTACCAGTAGTGACACTGACCGTCGCCAAATGCAAAACTAGTGAAAAAACCGTCAAAAAAGATGAGGAGGGAAAAATGCCAGTTTTAAATACCTGTTAAACCATTCCTGTTTTGGGGGTCGTCTCATTGTTGCCCCTCTAGTTCACCTGTTGATAATTTCATTAACACTAAAGCAGCTGAAACTGATTAACAACCCCCTCCACTACTTAACCAACCAGATCAATATCCCAGAAGTTTAATAGACTTGATGCTATACTCTGATTAAAAAGTGTTCCTTCAATTTTTTTAGCAGTGTATTATATTTTAAGTTTGTTGTAGAGATTTTACAGATTTTTTTTAATGAAAAATAATACACCATACACCCACCATAATAGGAATGTATACCAAAATTGACAGATATATAAAATTGCAGGTCACACTTAAAGTCTAAGTAATATATTCCAGCTGTAAAGAACTTGGAAGAATTTATTTTAGTATATATGTGTATGTATTTAGTATATGGGAGAGGCCTCTATGATCCAGGGGTGGTAGCTCCACCCCTGCATGTTAAGTTTCACCAGATACCGATGGCTCACAGGAATTGTTCTTATAAAAAATGTTCTAAGGTAGCATGAAAAATGATTGATTCAGAGAAGTAACCAATCAGATTATAGAGGAGGTGGGTCCAAGACATCTAATGGGTTAGTCCCACCTCTGCTATTTGCTTCTAATGTAATCATTGGAATTGTGAATTCTGTTCCCTGAAACAGAGCGGCGTCCCATCCTGGGTATTGCCGGCGACTTCTTCTGCTCCAAGCTCACCACAATTCCATATTAAATAAACAGCAATGGAAAATGATTGGATGGTTCACTCGTTCTTATTTCCCAGACTCTCTTTGCACCAATACCCCACATACCATGAATTTGTGTCTTTAATGCTGGGAAGTTTTCATATTCATTTGCTGCAGCAATAAAAGAGGTAATCTACCTCCCTCACCAACTTCACAGCTAGAGTGTTTCCGGGGCGCCATAAACGCTAATGCCGCTTCTAATGAATCCAGGTGGACAGCCTGGTCCTGGATGTGATGAGAAGGAGCTAGCAGGGAGCGAGTGGGCGGGCATCTTAAACAAAATCAACTTCCGCACACTGGGAGCGCTAACATGTTTTCTGCAATGACAAATAAACAAATAATAAGTTAAAATATCATAGGGGCATTAAGAGGATGGCGGCATGGTGGTGCAGTGGTTAGCACTGTTGCCTAACACCGCTGGGACCGGTGTTTGAGTCTCCGCCTTGGCTGCATGTTTGCATGTTCTCCCCATGTCGTTGTGGGGTTTCCTCCGGGTACTCCGGTTTCCCTCCCACAGTCCAAAGACTGAGGCTAATTGGAGTTATTAAATTGCCCGTAGGAGTGGGTGAATAGTGTGTGTGTGAGTGTGCCCTGTGATGGGCTGGCCCCCCATCCTGGGTTGTTCCCTGCCTCATGCCCATAGCTTCCGGGATAGGCTCCGGACTCCCCATGACCCAGAAGGATAAGTGGTTTGGAAAATGGATGGATGGATGGATGGATGGCATTAAGAGGAACCCCGAGGGGCCCATAGGTCTCGGCGTCCATACACCGTCTTGGCACTATAAGGCGTCCCCATCAAAATTTGATACACATTCAAAATACACAGCAGGCAAGTTGCACAGCGTTGCATTTGGGCAATGTTGCACAGCGTTGCATTTGGGCAATGTTGCACAGCGTTGCATTTGGGCAATGTTGCACCCCTTTTTTTGTGAATTTTCTTTCTTTCTTCCACATACAGCAAATAATGCTGCTTCATGAATCTGCGCATAATTTAGTGTCATTGTACAGAAAATAAGGCAGATGAACAGAAATTCTACTGATATCTGAGGACACTGCATAAAAACAAAAGGATTCATAAACATTATAGAAGCAATTAATTCCCATTATGAAACGCTTTTTAATTTCTGACCCAAAAACAAAGCAAATTATTTACTGTGACATAATGCACATTGGCTATGTACAATGTGACTATAAAAGCATAGAACATCAATACCTGGGTGAAGACAATTCCTATTTAAATCAGCAGGAAACTCGCACCTCCTCACATCCATCAGGTTAAATTACATCATGATTGAGCAAGCTGAAGTATTTTCAGGACTCTTAGGGTGAAAATGAGAAACCAATAACATTAATAATGCATTGTTGTCATGTTCAAATATCATGCTAATTTTAAATCGCTAACGTGTAATGAGGGCCATCGTACAACAATGCTGCCTCTGCACTAGATAATAAATGGATTTCCATAAATTGATAGAGAATGGAAATACGCTTAACTTCTCTAGATCAAAAGCATCCATGTATGCCCATAAAGGTGAGCATATTGATGTTACTTCAAAGATCCTGACAGACATAAGCTGAATCTCAACCCAGCCATGACTCTTATTCGATTTTATCATCTGTATCTAGACAACTGAACAGACCATCAGACTTTCCCTCAAAAATTCCAACTTATTAATCACAGTGTAATTAAGATTACAAAGCATTATGTGTGTTAGGAAATGGGCTTTGCCATCAAATGAATCCATTTATATTTATTACAATATGTCCAAAAATCATTTCATTGTATTTTATTGTGACTATTACACAATAGACAGAATTAATCAGTTGGGGACCTGTAAAGCTGCCTCACTTGTCTGCCATGCATTACAAGATTTTGAAATGTTACTACTGGAAAGATTCATAACAAAGACAAATACTGCTGCATATGAATAAAATATCGATGGTGGAGAGGACTTCTTGACCCTCTTGATACACCCACCTAACCCGATTTATCTTTAACAAAGTATTCAGCCCAGATGGGGAAGCAAAGTTTTATTAACTCAAGTATCTGTAGACACAGGAGCTGGTGATCATTGCCATGGTAACATGAAATCACCCTGTCCCAGTCTTGTGCCATTGCTATATCTATCACTAGCTCACACTGGGGGAAAAAAGATAGATATTTTAATTGTCACAAGGATCCAATTACCAAGCAAATTGGTTTGACCAGACAATATGAACTCGCTCTGCTAATGTTTGCCTGGAATACATTAATGAGTAGTGACTTTAGGTCTGCAATGTGATAAAAATATATAGCTATGAAGACTTGAACTTCTCAACTACAAAGAGAAGTAATATACTTCCAGTTAAATGTTAACTTCAACTTTGATACTGCTCTTGTCAAACAGCCACTGGATTTCAAATGAATCAACCCAACCCACCTCCTTGTCACTATCTATTTTGCATGTTCTTTTTACCCAAGGAAAGCAAACTGAAGTGAACAGATAACCAAGAGGTTGGTATAATTTGCCCATCTGAGTTTTACTTACATAAAAAAGTTCTGAGGGCAGATTGAAAAATAATCGGTCCAATAAGATAACCAATCAGATTATAGATTTGGTGGGACCAAGCAATCAGATATCTTGTTCCTGCCTCCTCCAGTTGCTTGGACCCACCTCATTTACAATCTGATTGGTTATTTCTCAGAACCAATCATTTCTCATTCTGCCCTCAGAACATGTTTGTGTAAGTAAAACTACCCATGAGCATATAATTCACACAGTGAACGTAATACTTCATACCCTATCAAGAATCAAGAAAGAAAAGTGATTAACTAAGGCATAAGAGTAATGGATGCTGATACCTGTCATAATCCTGGCAGATCTCCAACAGTGCCACCAGGGCATTTAGGTACTCGTTGGGCCGGTAGGGGTGGATGTAGTGTAGAGAGCAGCTGTTCTTAGGGTCGCCGTTTGAAGCAGTGAAGTCAATAGCCACCTGGAAAAGTGTGAGTTTAGCACAAGAGTGTGGCATCCTTTCTGAAGACCAACATGGTCTTTATACTATACAAAGCAATGTCATTTCATTGAGAAAACCAGTCACCAAGTCCTCTCCTCTGCTACGGTCAGGGCCTGAAATCATGCTGGTGCATTGGTCGTGTAAATCAAGGTGACTCTGCTATTTCTTGGAGACTGATGACCTTAGTCTGACAATGACATTTTCTGAGCTGAAGTCAGTCAAAAACGTATGGCTGGAGCTTATCTGCGTCATCCTGGCCAGGAAAAGTATGGCCAGCTCCAAGGGCAGTGACTGAGTATTTTAACAGAACGTCAATAGCTGCTGTCTCTGGCCAACACTATAGCAGATTAGCTGCAGACTCGGCTAAGAAACTGAAAGCATCCACACTAGTGAAATCTTACATGAAAAAAATTATGCTAATTGAATATCGCTTCCGGGGGCGGCCTGGTGGTGCAGTGGTTAGCACTGTTGCCTTGGGTTCGAGTCTCCGCCTGGGTCACATGTGTGCGGAGTTTGCATGTTCTCCCCATGTCGTCGTGGGGTTTCTTCCGGGTACTCCGGTTTCCCCCCACAGTCCAAAAACATGCTGAGGCTAATTGGACTTGCTAAATTGCCCGTAGGAATGCATGTGAGAGTGAATGGTGTGTGAGTGTGCCCTGCGATGGGCTGGCCCCCCATCCTGGGTTGTTCCCTGCCTCGTGCCCATTGCTTCCGGGATAGGCTCCAGACCCCCCGCGACCCAGTAGGATAAGCGGTTTGGAAAATGGATGGATGGAATATCGCCTCCTGAAAATCTTAAATGCTGCATGCATGTGTGGACCTTCGATAAGACTACCAAGGGAAGGATGGGCGCTGCTTTCGTAAATACAAAAAATAGGATAAAATCTAGTTTTAAGGTCTACGTTGCCCCACAATCTGAGGAATAAACAGTATATTGGACAAGGCACTTGACTCACTGTGAAATGTATCTGGCATCCCCCCATGATGTAATCCAAGAAGGAATAGACTCTGAGAAGCTGCAGCAAAAACACAGTGCATTATAAAACGCAGTGACTGCATGATGATCACAAGCAAGAGAAAAGGCCCCAGTGGTTTTTATAGAAACATTCATCCATTAAAACACTGAAGTGTTTGTACCAGAGCAGTACACGGGTGCTCTGTATCTATTTTTGACATGCATTTAGATTTAGGAACAAATGGGACGAGAGGAAGTGTGACGTCTCCAACAGCCTCTCCAAGTGGAGCAGCGAAAAGGAAGCGGTCTCTTCTCCCTCTGTCACTCACACACACACACACACACACACACACACACATACACACACACACTGAACAGTCACGTTCCATGTCACATGTGCACAACTCCAATGGCAGAACCCATTCTGAATGACACAGCAAAGCCTGTCACTGCATGCGTGTTATAGCAAAACCACATACGGCACTGCACACCCACCTTCAGCTCAGAGAGAATGACCACGCCAGAATTTTTGTAGCTCTTCTTCTTTAACTTGTACTTTGGATTTATACATTCCCATGAAACCTTGACATACACAAGAGTCACATGAGTGTGCCACCACTCTTTTACCAGCAAATAACAGATAATATTAAAGGGATTGTCTATGGGCTATAATGAGAGATTTTCACAACATACAACATGCATAACTTTGAGACATTAAGCATGTTGTCCTGGGCCATACTGACCTTGTTTTCTTCAGTTACTGTCTGCATTTCTCTGAACGTGGGGTAGAATTCTCCAATAAAATCATGCCTTCCCCTGGAATCATAATCCCAGACGAGGCACTGCAATACCCAAGAAAAGCCCTCTGTCAATTCATTCGCAGTACATATGACACTGTATCTGTCTGGCTGTTACTTGATCCCTCTCTTGAATTTAGTAACAATCTTGACAAAGCAAACAAACAGAAAACACAGATCAGCTTCCCTTTTATGAAAAATGTACGGTGGAACCTAGTTATTAGGATTGATATGTGTCTACAGGAATTGGCAAATGGTAAGAAGATCCTGTGGAAGAGTGATTCCATGGAAATTGAAAGAGAAACGAGGTTTTTTCCCCCACTAATTTCCCTCAGGAACATCTATGAATATAGCTAAAGACCATTACTTATGAGTACTTATGAGTACATTACTTAGAAGTACCCACCTTCAGCCTCCTGTCCTCATCGCAGCTGCACAAAGAGCTCAGAGATACTTTAAATGTCTCCCAAACAGGGTTAAGATTGTTCTTGATTACCTGCCGAAACCAAGAGATATATAAGCTAAAGCCTAGTTTCAAGCAAGCACTCTGCACCCTAAAGTACCACGAACTTCCACAGCCGAATGGCTACACAGACCTAAACGGCAAACCCTGATGGTCCGTATCCCACTCCGTGGCAAGAAGGCATCAAATTAGAGCTTACTAATGTTATATTACAGGTTCAAATCCAATCTGCTCAAAATGATGCATAAATATTATGAGGTTAAGGAAGCCTTTCTTCACAAAGCAGTCAAACGTCTCCTCACCTCTGTTCTGTGGACCAGTTGTTCTGTTTTATCATCATTAATTCTATATATTTCCAAAAAGGGGTCCGATTTACTGAAGAGATCCTGCAGAAAATGGAACAGAATCAGGCCATCGGCTGGAACAGAGATAGTGTTTCTAGGCTTTCCTTTATTCTTTGAAAGCAGGTTTTTTTTAACACAAGTTTTTTAGACATTTAGACCCCATGCTGTGAGAAAGAGAGAGAAAAAAAAAGAAAGAATTCTGACATGGCGGCAGGGGAAAGGGTTTGGAAAATGTAAGGAAATGTAAGAAATGAAATTTCTTCTGAGTCGGTCATACGCACACACATTGAATAATTGAGACCATTCAAATGAAGCTGGGCTCAATCTAAGCAACCCGAGTATCATTATATATGATATTATGATTAGACACTGATACAGATTTTAAAAGAACACCTTGCCACAGCTGAACTTTATGACAAAAACCACACAGCTGAGAATGATCAGAAGCTGGAGGGTATTAAAGCATTTCCATTAGCGCTGCCTTTGGCACGTTCTTGAGTGTGCGTTTTTAAATCAGACACCACTCGCCAGCGTCAAGAACAGTGAGAACGGCATGACTCACCTCCAGCTATTTAACGGGAGACTCCTTTGAGTCCTCTCCCATCTCAGAGTCATTTAAAAAAACCAGAGTGTGTTTAAAAATTGAAAAGCTGCTTGGATAAATGTTCATATCTTTCTTCTCAATGGTTTGTTTTCTGACTGCGCTGCACCGGTTATTGCTCCCTTTTCACTGAAGTCATTCAATAATTTTGAGCACATAATTGTCTTTGCATTACGCTGGTATATTTATAGCACCACTGAACATTTTTTTTTAGGAAACACACTGAATGGTATCTGTTGTTCCGGCGGACATGTGACAGGCCTAATCACACCAGGGCTCTGTGCTGCATCACTGGAGCTTTAATAGAGGCTAATGGATGATCTTCACAGACACGTTAGCACCTAAAAGGTGGCTAATCCAACAAATACTACAAGGTGTTCAGTATGTGACGCAGCCCATAAAAGCTGCTAGTTTTATGCACCGGGGAGCATATAGTCTGCAAGACTAAAATGAGTTCATCAAGGGTGTAAGATATTGCTCTGATTTCTTCATTGTTCTCCATATGGGACGACCAAACACGGATTGTAAAGGCTTTTGCGAAGCTGATGTTGGTGTAACAGAATGCATAAATGTAAAACAGAGTTCTTTGCTTCTTACTGTTATCAAGCTTAAGAAATTGCTCCAGAGTACGTTTCCCCTAAAGGCCTGTGGCATAATCTAGCCAGTCGACAGGCTGGGGAATTGATGAGTATGCATTCTGCCTGCACTCCTTGAATACCATATCTCCATCATGCTCTTCTGCTGGATACCACAATCTGAGCATATCGATTACATCCCAGCGCCTCTCATAGTAACCACTGTTAACTCCTTTATTATTGTTACATTTTCCATCTTCGGTTGCAGGAAAAAAAAAAAAAAACAACTTATTGATTTCTCAGCTCATCTCTGAGGTCGCTTGCTTCTCGTAAGAGCCACACCAGTTCACAACTTCTTAAATCCTGCTTTGTTCGGACTAATCGCTTTAGGTGTGTCTGTGCTTGTCGTATAAGGTGGGTTAGGCCATGGACCATCTGGGCAATGCACAGAGGGATTCTGGGAAATGGTGGCAGAGTGTTAGGCGTAAAGAGAAGAGGCATGTAGGCAGAGGAACACAGGTCAACAGTACAGCGCGCTGTGTGGGAGAAGCTGCAGGCCCCCGAGGACAGCAAAACAAAACCGTGGAGTAGCTAGAGGGAGGTAACTTACCTCACTGAGAGCCTCTTTAACAGGCATCTCAAATGAAAGAATTCCCATAGTCAAATCTGGCCAATCACGGTCAATGTTAAAGTGTACGACCATCATGATTTGTATAATTAAAATGAACAAAAAAACTATTTTACATAAGACATGTATATCTTTACTATACAGGCAGTCCTCAGGTTATGAATAAGATCCATTTCCTAAGTGTTTTAGTCACTTTTTTAGGTAAGGCAGAAAAATAATAATACAGTTTATAATAAAAATATTGACTATATGGTAATATTATATAACAAGGGCTTGGTGCAGTGGTGCAGCAGTTAGCTCTGTTGCCTTACGCCACTGGGACTAGGGTTTGAGTCCCCATCAGGATTCTGTAAGTGGAGATTACATGTTCTCCCCTTGTCATTGTGGAGTTTCCTCCAGGTTTCCTCCTATAGTTCAAAAACATGCTGAGGTTAATTGGAGTTACCAAATTGCTCGCATGTGTGAGTGATTGATGTGTGTGAGTGTGCCCTGCAATGGGCTGGTGCCCCATCCTGGGTTGTTCCCTGCCTTGCAATCATAGGTCCATGAATAGGACAAGCAGTTACAAAAAATGGATGGATGGATGGATGGATGGATGGATGGATGGATGGATATTATATAGCCACTGAAACAACCCAATATTTTAATATAATAGGCTTTATGGCAGGCTGTTTGTAAGTATGAGTTGGCTGTAAGTTAGATGTTTGTAACCCAGAGACTGCCTGTCTGTGTGTGTGTGTGTGTGTATACAAATATATACGTATATGGTAGAACCTTGGTTCTCCAATGTCTCACATCTCATACAATCTAATTCTCTACCATATTGTTTGGTGAAAAAATGTCTTGGTTATCGAACGTATTTTTGGTTCTCAAACAAACCTTTTCATGCTAAAACCTGTCTGACAAAGCGCACATCTTTTTATGCATAAACAAAGGAGAGAATGCGTGCATACTGTATCAGTCAGTCTACCACTAACGCTTGAGTGTTGAACATCTCCGCCGAATTATGGTGTGAATATTCTCGTGTTTGGTTTTACTTATATTTTGTTATGAAATAAGCCACCGTGGATCCTAAGAAGATTAGTGATACCAGCAAACCAAAAAAGAAAGTTCTGAGAATCACAATAAAGCTTAAAAAGGAAATAATTGCAAAGTATGGCAGAGGTGTTTGCGTGTCTGATCTCGTTACAGGGTATGGAATGGCAAAATATTTTTATTTATTTATTTCATGTATTTATGGGTTTTAAAGTTTTTATTTATAGTTGTAGCATTAGGTATGTAGTTTGACAATCGTTTAGGGGTCTGGAATGGATTAATCCAATTTATATTATTTCTTATGGAAAAAACTGATTCAGTTTTCAACCAAATCAGTTCTCGAACAGCCTTCTGGAAGGGATTACCTTCGTCCTCTGTTTGCTGTCTGTTAGACGGTTTGGTGCTGACCCGTGTCTTAAATCAGCCATAAAATACCATCAAAACAATTATTTATCATCCAATTTGTTTCTTACCGCTTGGTTACCTTGTTAGACTTCCTTATCCATGAAAAGATTGGTTTTAATATTTTGGTGTGGCTTTGTGGACCTTTCTTTTGACAGCATACCTCTCGTTTTCAATAAAAAATAATGGCAAAATAGACCTCAAGTGAATTAAATAAATAAACTGAATTGGTCTTATCTTGCCTTACATGTCTGGGCATGCCTTGCATAGTGAATTTTTTTTCTATGCATTATTTTTTTTAAATAGATTTTCCTGATGCAGTACACAAATTTATGTGGTGATTTTATGAATTTTAAACGTAAAAAGGGGTCAGTGCCGACCCGAACACCAGAGCTGTTATAATGTTGACCAGAGCATTTATAATCTAGTGAATATTTTGTTTGTTTGTTTGTTTGTTTAAATAGAGGTTCCTGACAAAATCAAAAGGCCTTGATGCAGTATACAAATTTATGTGGTGCTTTTATGCATTTTAAGCTTACAAACGGATCAGTGCCGACCTGAACACCAGAGGTAAACAAAAGTATAGTCATGACCAGAGCATTTATAATTTAGTGAATTTTTTATCTTTTTTTAATTTAGTTTAAATAGAGGTTCCTGACAAAGTCAAAAAGCCTTGATGCAGTTAACAAAAATTTGTGTGGTGCTTTTATGCATTTAAAACTTACAAACCCTAACACCATAGGAAGGTTAAGTTCAAGAACTGTATATATATGTAGTTGTATATATACATACAGTATATACTGTACATTCACACACACAAATACTTATATACTTATATACATACATACATACATACATACAAATGTACAAACACACGCACATTACTGTATATGGACAAAAGTCAATTCAAGCCAATCAATTCGACCCCTTAGTTCCAGTGAAGGGGACTTCTAAAGCTTCTACATACCAAGACATTTTGAACAATTCCATACTTCCAACTTTTTCAGAACAGATTGGGGAAGATTGGGCCCTTTTCTGTTTCACCATGACTGGGCCCCAGTGCACAAAGTAAGGTCCTTAAACACATGAGTTTGGAGTGGAAGAACTTGACTGGCCTTCACATCCAACATCAGTGCATGATCTCTCAAATGCTCTTTTGGAGCATAAAAGTTCCAGTAGGAGTAATGGCCATGTGTCCCAATACTTTTGTCCAAATAGTGGATATATAGTGCCAGTCTGAAAGTTATAAACCTGCAAAACTCACCTTGTCATCAAGTTTCTCTGCAGAAAAGGAAAGCTCAACATATTCATTGTTTCCCGAAATTTCCTCCACGCTCACCTAGGAAAGAAATTAAATGCATCAATCACTCCTCTAATTAAAAAAAACTCAGTTTATTTATGTAATGCAGTTTTTATATAATTACTTATTTCTTTATTGTGATTTTCATTCAAACAAAAGCAGTTCACTGTATGAAGAAAAACTGTTGTCTTTATTCGATATGTTGTAAAAATTAATAACTAACTAGCCTCTTGAAAACTGATAAGCCTGTAGGTGTTCTTGGGACAGAATGAGTCTTGTCATTTGGCGCCAAGGTGAAGCAAGACACAGAATCATGATTTCTTGGTTTCTTGTATGGAGAGACTGATGTTCTTGAATTTCACTCGCATTTGGCCATTTTGACACATTTAGCATCTATCTGTTCATATGCTTGATTCTTAAATTAAGTCAACAGAACAGGATTGTAGTATATGCTTGATAACCATGAGACCCTAACATCTTCTCAATGGCTTGAGGGTGATTAATGGGGCATATTAAGATGAGGCGTCAGTTTTATGGCAATTCTTTGTAGGTCAGTTACTGTTTATAACAAATAACTCTTACCATCCTAACAAATTCTGCCAGATTATTGATTGCATGCTCTTTTTCGATCATTTTAAATGCCATGATATGAAGAAGCATATTCTGACACACAGAAATTTTGTTTTTTGCATGGATAGTAAATTACACTCTTCCACCAACATGTTGTATGACGTGATATTTCCACTATGCCTGGTCTTTGATAGTGTCTGCTTATGCCATACCTTTCTGCACTGCCTTCCTTCCTGGAATTACAACAGGTTACCTATACCATGTTTTGAGGGGGAATCAAATCATACATTCCCTTTTTTCGGAGAAGTAATTCCATTTAAAAGTTTAAATGTCACAGACTGTTCTCTTCTCTGCTGGATGAGTTTCAAGGTGAATGATTTTCAAAGCATTGCAGTTCATGCGAATAATGAAATGTTCTGGGCAGCATATCAATAATCATTTAGTAATAATTGTTTTATGGGGGCAGGCTGACAGGATGGTGAGAGAATGGGGGAATGGCAACCATTCATAAATATAGACTGTAAATATCAACTAAAACTGTCCATACATTTAATCCATTTATGTAACTTGTATTTTGGATGCGTGTTGAGATCCAGGCAGTTACACAGCCATTGACTTTCTATTGCACGCTTTCATTGATTATGGCCAAGTGGATCTACAGTGAATACCTAATTAATACTGTGAACAGCACTAGCTCAACTACTGCTAGAGATAAAACGTTTAGCACACAAATGTATCAAATAGATCCGTGAGAGGTTTCAATGATATTATTAATAAGGTGCAGAAGACACAGGCCGTCCTAGATATGCATATACTGCAAAATTACAGCATTGTTTACAGGATAAACGGCCTCTACACATAGATTCTAGAGATCTACTGCACACATGCCAACTCTTGTTTTATTTCACGAGCAATGGAGTATTTAATGGTGCATGATAAAAGTCACGCAGATGTAGGTGTTAAAGTGAATGTAATGAGAGTTATGTGTTGGCGTGCATTGTAAGATCATTAAAGTGGGGCAAAATGGCAGCCAGGTGGAAAGTGGTTGATTGAAGGAAACATTTTGTATGTGCCAGAGGCTCGAGTCTCTACATCAGGCATATTACACTATAAAGAAGTATATGAGGGTTTCTTGCATTAAAGCACTTAAGGATCACAGTGATGAAATTAAGCTTCAGCTTTCATAATGGGCAAGATTATCCTTCTGTCAGTTACAGATTGGTTTAACTGACTTCCTGCTGGTTGCTTTTTGATTGCAGTTTGACTCGAAGGTGTAGCAATCCACCCACAGTTGTTTCAAAGTATTTCGTTAGATATAAAAAGACACGACATGTGAAAAACACACCGTAATGGTGGATTTCCCAGCATTCTTCCCATATTTCAGAGAAAGAAGCTTCACCATCTTCTTCTGAGCCACAATCTGTGAGAGAAAAAACATGGTCAGACATTTCTAGAGCTGTGGAAGATTAATGCACTTTTGTAGTTATTTGTTATACGTTGGTACTTGACAGCTCTTCTCTGGTTTCACATATAGAAACGCCTGCTCACTGCGATGCAGCAGTGCTGTATGGGCAAACACTCGGAGACCCTTCCCACTTTTGTTTCATCTTAAAGGACATTTAGTCTCTAATTCAGAGCCAATTAACAATAAAATCGTAATTTTTCCTACCACCTTCGTTGGAATTGTTTAAGGTACTAATTTCCAGTGGTGTAACTATTTAATGTCACACCATACTAAATTACATCTTAAGCTGAATTACACATCTCATTTGGCAATGTCGGAAATTACTCTAAATACAGAACTGAAAATTTCTCAGAAGAAACATCCACTACTAAATGCACTACTGGAGAAAATTAGATTAAAGTAAATCAAGACTAGAATGGGATGAGAATCAGCACCTCCGAATCCGAGACCATGGTTCTCAGCCGGAAAAGGGTAGAGTGCTCTCTCCGGGTTGGGGATGGGGTCCTCCCCCAAGTGGAGGAGTTTAAGTATCTCGGGATCTTGTTCACGAGTGGGGGAATGATGGAGCGGGAGATCGACAGGCGGATCGGTGCGGCGTCAGCAGTCATGCGGGCGCTGCATCGGTCTGTCATGGTGAAGAGAGAGCTGAGCCAAAAGGCGAAGCTCTCGATTTACCAGTCGATCTACGTTCCTACCCTCACCTATGGTCATGAGCTTTGGGTAGTGACCGAAAGAACGAGATCGCGGGTACAAGCGGCCGAAATGAGTTTCCTCCGCAGGGTGGCTGGGCTCTCCCTTAGAGATAGGGTGAGGAGCTCAGTCATTCGGGAGGGACTCAGAGTAGAGCCGCTGCTCCTCCGCATCGAGAGGAGCCAGATGAGGTGGCTCGGGCATCTGATCAGGATGCCTCCGGGACGCCTCCCTGGGGAGGTATTCCGGGCATGTCCCACTGGGAGGAGGCCCCGGGGAAGACCCAGGACACGCTGGAGAGACTATGTCTCTCGGCTGGCCTGGGAACGCCTCGGGGTCCCCCCAGAGGAGCTAGACGAAGTGGCCGGGGAGAGGGAAGTCTGGGTCTCCCTGCTGAGGCTGCTGCCCCCGCGACCCGACTCCGGATTAAGCGGGAGATAATGGATGGATGGATGGATAAATCAAGACTAGGGTAACTTGCCTACCTGCTATAGAGAGGTGGACAGTCCAGGTGCAGAAAGTGAAAATCCAGACTAAGATTTAGTTTCAACCAGCTGAGCATGAAGAGTCACAGTCTCAGAGTACTGATTGGTTGAAACAAAATCTTAGTCTGGATTTTTATTTTCTGAACCTAAACCGTCCACCTCTGCTGCTAAAACACTGCACGGGTGGAGTTACACTACTGAAAGTCATTTACTATTCTGAATAGCAAGCATGTTAGTATGTCATTTTTAAAGTCATTTTTATTTTTTTTAAAAAAGTTAACACTGGGATGCGCTGGTAGCAACACAGATTTATAATGCAAAGTAATATTAGCACCATCCTTACCATTACCATCATCATTGTCAAGGGGCACTATTGGTTGTCATTAAGATGTTCTCTCATAAATAATTGACATTTGACCATGATTCAGTAGTTTTACCCTTTGCTCCATGTAGTTGTGTCTTCTAAGTCTAACACTATGGGTTAGGGTTGAGTGAGCAGCATGCTGCATGCTAATTAGTACCCATATTTACACGCAGGTTGTAGAACGAAACGCACTGGTGTGACAAATAAGGATTAAGGCATCAGTAGAGCATATCAAATACTATTAGGCAGGTCTCTGAATGCCTCAGACCAGGATGAGACACCAGGCCAGCGTCCTACCTGGCCAAGCGTGCACTCCATGCCTCCCAGGTAGTCATCCTCATGGGTGTCGATGCTATGAGACCCATGGATGTCATATACCTCAAAACGCAGCTTCTGCACCTCCTCAAAGAGGTAGTCCAGAGTAAAGACCTTGCTGAAGGTAGGGTTCAGGTTACTCTTGATGACCTCCGTCCTGTCTATCTGGCTCAGGGAAGGGAAAAACACATGATGGGTAAGGATTGATGAGGGACAGGGCAAGAGGACAGTGACCCCTGAAAGAAATGACGCCTGATCAGTTCATCAAGGAGGTTTCTTTAAAAGTAAAATCATTCAAGGGTAATATAAGACACATCCATCCATCTAGAGTCTGCTCTCCCAGTGAGGGTCATGGTAAATATGACACAGAATGATCCAGATGGAAAATGAAATAATGAATTTATTTCACATGGGTGTGCATTTACTATTGTACGAATCTTATACTGCAGTAAGTAATCTTAAAGTTGAAAAAACAAAGAAAATGTCACAACGATGTAGAAACAATGAGTGCAGTAAGGTGACCATGCACTGGCATCAGCACCTTGGACAGCAGCCGCCTGGCAACACAGGACCGATATTTCAACAAAAACTGCCTCTCTGGGGCATGAGTAGCATCCCCCATATCCATAATGGTATCTCCCATCGCATGTGCCATACCCCACATCCCTAACACTAACTCCCACTGCATGTGGTATCACCTACTGTATGTACCTAACGCTAACTCCCACTGTATGTGGTATCCCCTATGTCTCTAATGCTAACTCCCACTGCATGTGGTACCTCCTACATCCCTGATGCCAGCTCCCACTGTATGTGGTATTCCTTATGTCCCTAATACTAATTCCCACTGCATCTGGTATCCCCTATGTACCTAACACTAACTCCCACTATGTGTGGTATCCCCTATGTCCCTAACACAAACTCCCACTGCATCTGGCATTCCCTACTGTATGTACCTAACGCTAACCCCCACTGTATGTGGTATCCCCTACACCCCTAACACTAACTCCCACTGCATGTGGCATCCCCTATGTCCCTAACACAAACTCCCACTGCATGTGGCATCCCCTATGTCCCTAACACAAACTCTCACTGCATGTGGTATCCCCTATGTTCCTAACACAAACTCTCACTGCATGTGGTATCCCCTATGTCCCTAACGCTAACCCGAACTGCATCGGGTATCCCCTACTGTATGTACCTAACGCTAACCCCCACGGTATGTGGTATCCCCTATGTCCCTAACGCTAACTCCCAATGCATGTGGTATCCCCTACGTCCCTAACACTATCTCCCACTGCATGTGGTATCCCCTATGTCACTAACGCTAACTACCACTGCATGTGGTATCTCCTACGTCCCTAACACTAACTCCCAATGCATGTGGTATCCCCTATGTTCCTAACAGTAACTCTCACTGCATGTGGTATCCCCTACGTCCCTAACGCTAACTCCCAATGCATGTGGTATCCCCTATGTTCCTAACAGTAACTCTCACTGCATGTGATACCCCCTATATCCTAATGTTACCTCGACCCAAAATACTCTCCAGAGAGTATTATAAAGACACATATAGTAAAAAAGAAAATTTCAACCCTAGTAGATATTCCACTGACCCGCCTATCTATAGGTCACTGATCCTGGTCAGGGTTACGAGCCCTAGTCAAGTTTGAACATTTAAAATTCAAATAAAATTTACCTGGACCTTGGCAGTTTATCAAACTAGAAAACAAAATAAAAAGTCCTCCACTCAGCATAGCACTGCATTGTTATAACAGGTGGAAATGTGGTACATTTTTGTAGCAGTGCTAAATCAGTAAGATGGTATAGTGAAATTAAAGTGGTGTTCAGAGATATGAGTATTTTATAATAACAACACGAGTACAAGTGAAGGGCACACATGACAGCACATATCGGAGTTTGTGAGGTTTAGAGTATATACATTCGCATATATGTATGAAATGTTGAGTGTGTATATAAATATTCAGTATATATAAAACAGAAAACAAATGATGGAGCTTCTGACCCTTTGATCAAGGTATGTGTATAACAATGTTTATAAACAGACCTCTGCATTGCACTGGTAAGCACTTAATGAGCCACTGTACTGCGCAAGATACTACTGAATTAAACACTTTATAAAATGGGGTTTGTGTAATGCAACATTGTACAGAATGTGAAACATTGTATTTTCACCTTGAGGTAAAAAGTTACAATTAACTAAGGCCTGATAAATTGAAGGTCACTGCTTCTTTGTTTGATATTTCACACGTGCTGCGCTCCACTGCAGAATACTGCATGGAAGTGGTAAAAGAGTGCAGAAACACTGCTTAATTGTCCATTTTAATCTACCATCTGCCAGCACAGCACTGTAAACATTGTTCTGCTTACTGGAGCGGTGAAGCCCTTCGATGCCAAGCTGAAATGTGAATTTGTAGGTCTGTTGAACGGGACTGGGATGGCTGATGGAGGGTTTGTGAATGGAAGCCACGTGGTCAGCAATGGATATAAAAGGATTATTTTTTTCTTCTAATGAATATTTGCTTGGATTGTGCAAACTATGGATTCAGTCAATCTACGAGAAAAAGGAAATCAAGTGGAATCTGCACCAGAAATAACTCTGAATATTGATGCGGGAAGCTGAAGCCAAGACCACTGGCTCTGATACAGTGATTTACATACAAACACACAAAAACACAAAATGCATGAAAACTCTACAATAGTAGCCAGAAAACACAACTTTCTTACAAATATTTCACAGCTTAAATCAAATGCAGCTTCATTAAGATTTATTTATGATGAGAAGAGATGCATTTTAGTTTTCCTGCAGTCCAACATATTCATTCATTTCTCACAACCACCCTTTAAATTACTTACAAATTTAAATGCATATATTATTGTAAACTTAATAAAAACAACAGTCATGCATTTACTGGGTAAAGATCTGCATCTTTGGTGTGACAACTCGATTAGATGTGAATGACGGCTGAAGGGTGACTATGTGTTTCAAGCACACATTTGGATGATTCAGAGGGATTACATTCAGTAACTTCTATCGTCACTATGCGGCCCGAGTGAAATGCACTGCTGCCTGGAAAAAAAACACCTGGTTTCTCTAAAACTCAGCTCATTTGTTTGTCTTTGCAAATAAATTTTCTGCATTAGACGTTTTGTATGGGACATGTATTTATTAAATCCCACTCCTACCCACACCTGGAGATTTTCAACCTTCCTGTCTGTTCTGAAAGGATTTAGCATTAATATTAATAGAATGTGCACACATTCATAATAGGTGGTACAGTGAAATATTCAAACACCTGCTCCAGAAAGTCATCTGGTGAAGCTCTCATTAATAAGCGGCCTGTGCTCTGTGCTACCTGGGATAGGCTATAGACTCCCCCGCAAAGACGTATTTAATAAGCAGTTGGAAGATGGATGGATGGATGTATGGATGGATGGAAGAAAGGAAGGTTTCTATCTGGACTCATGAATAGGATGAATTGCATTGTCATTTTCCCTGACATAACATGTTAATTTGAAATCAGTTACAAGGGGAGAGAACTAAACAGTGGGGTGTCATTGAATGAATCCTCTAATCTGATGCCGCTTCAGCTGAGAATTGAATTTCAGCAGTTTGTATTGTGCACTTCATGCAGAAGGAATTGTAGCACGCTGCACATAAATCTGCCATAACTACATTTTACAGTATATTTGCATGGGTCAGTTTATTAAATGCATTTTACACAAAGACAGGAAGATTTACTAGTCATAATTGATTTGTTTTGAAAATTCAATATAGTTACATGTCTTTCACACACATGTGAAACAGTGTGAACTCACAAGTAACCACAAATTTTCCCTTTTTTGAATGAGAAAAGATGGGGTGACTCACACATACACGTGGGGTCTCTAACACACTTACGGTTTAGGTCTTGAACCCCGCCCCGTGCTCTGTGCGTGTGTGGGGTTTGCATGTTCTTCCCCTGCTCGTACCTTCAGGTACTCCAACATCCCCAACAGTTCAAAGACATGCAATAAAGGGTACAAGCTGGTTTTTATTTCCTGCATAGTATCTATGCAGCCGCGTACCCCTATGCCATAACCTGATGCACACCTCCCCGGAAATGTGACTACAGGTATCAGGGTACCGTGTGGGGCACGCAGCTACCTACAAAGATTATTCTACACAGAAGCAAAAATCAGCCTTTACTAGTGATTAAATTGGTGAGAGTGGGTCCCCTGTGCCGGACTGGCGTCCAATCCATGGGGTCTCCCTGCTTTGTGCCCTGTGTTGCGTTGGATGTGCTCCTCGTCACCCTCATGAGCCCGTACTGGATGAGGGATTAGAAGATGAATAGATGGAAATGTGGGTAATTACTGGGGTTAACTATCTCACATTAGCTTAATGCATATATAAAATGTGGCTCATTCCAGAGATAATACCTGATAATAATATCTGAGATCTGTCATTAAGTTTCATTATTGTTAGTGTGAACCAAATTATTCTGAGTCCTTGTACTTAATATATATCTTTTAGAAGTTTCACATTATTTCATTTAGTCAGTGTTCCATGTGAGAGAAGGGCTTACATGAACAATACCACAAAATACACTTAAGTATCTTGCACATGCATTTCTATTTTGTTGATAGGTCTAAAAGCAATCCTTACTTAAAACCAACATATTCATCCCTGAGTACACTGCGTGAAGTTGGCCAGTACTCACTGGTACACAGAACCAGCACCTCTCTTGCATTCCTCTCCCCCAATCCCAAGGACTCACCGCACCCTCCCCCCATCCCACGCCTTCGCCGCTTCATACCCCCAGCGTGAACAGGCGGGTCTGTGACCAGCGCCTCCATGGCTGCAGGACCGGATGGCTGTCTGTCTGTGCTGGACTACCTCCACCTCCCCATTTCCCTCACCTGTTGCGAGTTGTCATTTTATGTTGTAAGGTGTAGTGACCATGTGCTTATGTTGCTGAGGTGTTTTTTTCGGTTCCTACAATGTCCACCCCACTGGAGTACAGTCTGGGGGCTGTTTTTTTATTCTCCTCCTCTCTCCTCATGTTATTCTGTTTCTTATCTTCTCTCTGTTTGCCCCTGTCTCCCGACCTGTCTCCCCCCTACTGTGATGTTTGTGTATATGTATGGTCGGGTTGATGGCCAGTTTTTTCGCTGGTACTTGTGACTAGTGACATGGTGTATTGCAACAGCAATAAAGGGTTCTCATATCATATCATATCTTTGTTTCTCTTCAGAGTACCAGCATCTCTCAATATCTGCTGGAACTGAATAACAAGGGGAGTACCGGCACCTGGTACTGTATAATAAAGGGAGTACCAGCACCCGGTACTGAATAACAAGGGGAGTACCAGCACCTGGTTCTGAATAACAAGGGGAGTACTGGCACATGGTGCTGAATAACAAGTGGAGTACCAGCAACTGAATAGCAAGTGGAATTCCAGCTCCTGGTACTGAATAACAAAAGGAATTCTGGCTCCTAGTACTGAATAACGAAGTGAGTATCAACACTTGGTACTGAATTACAAGTGGAGTACCAGCACCTACTGCTGAATAACAAGGGGAGTACCGGCACCTAGTACTAACTAACAAGGGGAATTCCAGCACCTTGTCTAAGTTACACATCTGTCCACATTTAGCCCTATACACTGGACCAAGACGGTAGAGGTTTTACGACTGGGGATAAACTGATACACATGTTTGCAGAACAACCACACAAACTCAATATATACACCTTGAGTACTGTAGAATACCTCAGATAAATTGGTGAACATGCTGCAATGCACACAGATACTGCTAGAGTGAGTTCGCCACTGTCATTTTGAGGCAGCCGAGCAACTCAATAAAAATGACATACGATTTTCTGGGGTGTATAGAGCACATTTTGAAGGCAGTGTCACTTCCAGTCAAGCTGAACCATACTCAGCATTCCAGCTCCCCATATTATTTCTTCTGCATGGCACCGATGATGGAGAATACGAGCGGGATTAACATTTTATCCCGGCTGCTGATGCTGCATCACAGACTTCTGCTATTTCTCATACAAGACCCACATGTCAAGCTTTAGGGCCACACCAGAATGTAATTTGAAAAAGCCAACGATATTGAGACAACACACTGGTAGCTACCGTTGCCCAGTTTGTGTAGAGCGACACAATATTCTTGCTTTCATATTACATACAGAGGCAGTCAAAAAAAAAAAGTTTGGACACACCTACCCACAGAAAGGTTTATTTGTGCTATTCTCTACATTTTAGAATAATTATAAAGACGGGGGCCGGGGGGTGGGGGGGGGGGCAACTCTGTGAGTTGGGACTCAGATGGTTACCAGGTTGCTGGTTCTAATTCTTGGGTTAGCAGACTGATCCCACTACTGGGCTCCTAAGCAACGTCCTTAACCCCAGTTGCACAAGGGCCTGGCCGACCCTACTGTCTCCTCTGTGCCAGTTCCATGAGGTGGCCTCCTGGGATGCTTCTCCAGCTGTCCTGAAAGAGGCCCCACATATATTCTGAGCACTCATTGGCTGCTTTTCCTCCACTCTCTGATCAGACTCCTCCAATAACTTCTCTAACGGGGTTTAGGTCAGGTGGCCAGGTCATGTGATGCAACACTATCACTCTCCTTTGTAGGTGGCTTGGTTTGTCCAAACTTATAACTGGTACTGTATATCATGAATGAATTAAAAATACCAACAAAGTTATAAAAATATAAATAGCATCTACTACCCTCATTCAGGCCTGCAGCCAGAAACAAATTTCGCAGGGGATCTGGTAAAAGTCTCTCTCGGTAGATTTTAGCAACTGGGGAGAGGGGGTCCCTGCACAGCAGAAGGAGGGGGGTGCAAACTCATATTTTTACTACCCGGCTACATGCCTGCCCTCATCATAATAAAGTCAGAAGCTCAGTGTTCTGAATCTTCACCGAACGTGAAGCATGTTAGTTGACGTCAACATGGTGTGCACAACAGTGCACCAGGGGTGTGAGGACCCACCTCTTCCCAGTCTCCCTCCCCCTGACCCATGAGGATGACACAGGGGTCGGACTTGTTTAGCGTATCCCGGTCCAGCAGAGTCTTGCAGGAGACTCTCAGCTCCACTTTACAGGCATTTCTTGCGGGTGGTGAACTCGTCTGGTCCAGGGTGTCATTCATCATGGCTGAGAAGATCAGAGTCATGGCATATTATTCGATGAAGTAGTGTGAATCTACTAAAAATATATATTTATAAAACCAAAATTCCAGTTTTTGAGAATCATACTGGATTATTAAACTATACTTTTATACTATTTCATTCATTCGTTGCCACAAAACACTTCTTCAGGTCAAGGTCATGATGCTGTGTGATCTCAGATAACAAAGGTATAAAGTAAACCCTGTACAGGACAGCAGAACATGTACATCAGTGTACAATAATGGTCAGAGGAATACTATGGAGGTACTAATCCACCCAAAGAAAATGTCTTTAGGCTGAAATCAGATCTGCAGCTGCAGATGTGAGAGGCAGTTCTTTCCATTAAGAAACGATGTAAGAAACAGCTTAGAAGAAGCTATTTAAAAATAACTAAAAACATGATTAATTAAACTCTTCATTATTTTACCCTCACGTTTCCCCCAATTTACGGTTCTCTTGAAGGTAAAGAATCATTTTTTTGTCTAAAAGGACAGCTTTTAAGACTAAAAAGCCTGTCATTAATATTCATGGAGATACATATTAGCATGCAATATCAATACTCCTCCGCTGCAATGAATGAACACTTGACGATTCTATAATTTACGCAGAGAAGGATAATCTCTGTTTCATAATGGGGGTCAAAGACTTCTTTAAACTGCCTATAGCGTAATTCACAGTATTCTGAATTTTGTAAAGACTCTTATTACAGTTACCCGTTTCCCATCCACCTATTATAGTTTTTGTTAACATTCACTCTTTTTCTCATCATCATCAAACGTCTCCACAGGCATCGTTTCAAATCTTTTCAATGTCTGTAATCACTTCTCTTTTGCAATTTGCAGGTATATTAAAGAATTATGCACACTGTTACAATGTTACACGATGTTGAAATAAAGGAAAGAATGAACACCTGTTACATTATATTTTGCCTTATTTTAATATTACACTACATTAGACTGCAATATAATTACGGTTTCAGTAAATCTAAAAATGTACATATTATAATATATTTGTTTGCAAAACATATTTCGAGATATTTTCGACAATTTTAATCATGAACTGATACAGATATTACTTAGGGCAGGTCGGGTTCTCCAGTTGAAACCTTTTTGTGTAACTTGTAAAAATCTTGCTGTCTGTCCAGCTTTACGGTCGCAATTAAGTTTATTTGAAAATGCTGAGTTGGGTGTAGGCTACATTATCAGAAATAAACAATCTTATTAACAATTTACCCAATTCTCTTCAGCACATGCGAAGTACAATTATGAAGCCTCAAAGTTTAAACAGC
The DNA here is from genome assembly GCF_023856365.1 of Brienomyrus brachyistius. Classification (NCBI taxonomy): domain Eukaryota; kingdom Metazoa; phylum Chordata; class Actinopteri; order Osteoglossiformes; family Mormyridae; genus Brienomyrus; species Brienomyrus brachyistius. The sequence goes on along the minus strand of NC_064545.1, from coordinate 1,694,983 downwards.
GAAATGCACGTCCGTGCCCAATTACAATGCTAAAGAAAAAAAAATCAAGACTCGTAAAGCGTCACAAGAGGCAATAAAAAAGTAATAATTGTAACAGTAATAACATCTATCTATACAGTATAGAAGTATTGATGCGATTCCCTTGTTTAATCACGCTCAAAACACAATTTGATCACTCATGGTATTTACAGAATTACTAAAGCTCCGTTACTCCCGTGCTCGTGAACAAAATCGTTTATCATTAACGAAGATGATAATAATGGAAGTCATATTGCTTTCTAGCTAACTGATACAAATATCTAGCAAATTAAGTACCGCTGTATGTAGAATAAAAATGCCGTCGTTTTTGTTGTAAGGACATTTTATTAATTTAATAAGACATGAAACAAAACGTTTGCTTTTCCGTAGAAAAACAGAACACTGAAACAAAAATAGCATTATAGTCGTAATTTTAAAAAAGGCCAAGTCGACGAAACACCACTACATATTTACAAAGATGCTTACTTACGTTAAGATAACGAAATACATACAATGCACTCTTGCATATATATAATTTAACTATGTTTTCAATCACTAAGATGTACATACGGTCATCCACATTCCAATGCGGTCCGTAAAACTCAGAAGATTCAAAAGAAGACAAAATACACCAGCAAATGAAATGCGAGTCGATTCCCAGCATGTGAAGAATATTACAGTTGACTTATATTCTCAGTGACTTTCTGGTGCTGTGAAAAAAAGACTTCTTACCTGCTGTATTCCCCGAATAGTCGCACTTGTTTAAACCTGTCCACAGTCACCTTCGAGCTGAAGAAAACTCGGGATTGGAGGGAAGGCGAAGAGTGAAGGTGAATTTGTTTGCATCTCTTATAATATGCACCATGTAGTCAGTGTCCGCTGGGGGGAGACATCGATGCGAATCTGGCTCGTCCCCAAAAGAGGCTTCGCGCATGGTCGTCGTAAATCTGTCGGTATTTACGCTTCTTAAATTATGATGTCTAGCTCTCGATAAAAAATAAGCAATAAATAAGTAAATAAAGCACAATGTGTAATGTACGAAACATTTGTGAATGTGGTACACTAAAATAAATAATTCTGTAAATAATGCAATGATTAATGCAAAGGCTTGGTCATATGGCTATTTTATCACGAAGCAGGATTTCTTGCTGCGCCGGATATCTTGTGCATTTAGGATAAATGTCTGGGTTAAATGTGAACGTAGATAAAGTCCATTCACACTTAGGTATCCGTTACCAAGTTACCAAGATAGGTCATCCAGCTAAGCAGGAAATCCTGCTTGGTGATATAGGACCCTGGTGTCAATTGTTCTGATTTAGGAAATAACTTGCTAGTAATCTAGATGCAGAGGCGTGGTTAGAGCTGATTGGGTAGGGAGGCTGATGGCAAACTATTCATGACTTAAGCCAATAAATACACATTTATTGGGGGGGGGGTAAAGTCTCCCTGAAATAGGAGTAACGCCCCCCCCTGGCTAGAAGTAAAAAGAAAAATAGGTAACAGAAAAGAAAATCAGTCCAGCAGACTATATCTCACACGCGATTTCGCAACTCAACCAGCTGTAGTGCTGTATTTCAATATAAGGACGTGTGATATTTATTTATTTGTTTATAATAGTGCTATAAGTTTCCATCACAAATATAGATATTTTGGTTATAACAGCGGACAAAAAGAAATAAAATCTTCAAGTGATAACCTATTGGGCATCCAGTTCAGATTAAATCGAAACCTGAAGGTGATAAGTAAAGCCAACGAAATGACAAATTAATATTAAGTTTTAGAACAGTTCTGTTAGGAAATGAAAATGACCTTATAAAAACAAGAAAATGAATCTTAATGGATTAAATAAAAAAAAACATCAGGGTGAGAAACAGAATTTCTTCATTGATACGCAGTACATCTCAACGTCAGCCCACACACGCCACATCTCAACAGGTTTAGACTAAAATACTCACAGCACCCACCGACTGGTGACAACAGTGCACGCTCCGTATGTAGAGCTCCGTTACACTGGGAAGTGCTGGGGACTGAAATGGTCGCATGTGCTGCCCAGTCTGCCAGCCCCCCTGGGCTTCACAAGTGTTCTGCTATGTCTGTACACTCCCCTGGGCCGGTGTGTCCTGCGACAAACGGACCAAATGGATAGCTCACGCTGCCCTGTCACTTCCAGATAACTCTCACACTTATTTATAATTACCCAAAGCCTGGCTTCCAGATGTCACCAACTATCACTATCACCATCAGGGACACCGGTAACTCAGTAGCAAGATGACAAAACAAATCCTGTTTCTGTTGAAGCTGCCCAGCTCCCTGTGAGGGCATCAGTCTGTCTCCATGATGTAAAAGCACACGCTCTTAGTGTTCAAACAGTTTGGCTTTATTTTTCTTTTGAGTAAAAATGCACACATTTAAATATAAAAGTTGTGATGCGTCATCTACAGATCAGTAATTACAGTCTGTGCCCAGAAAATCACCATGACATTTTGTCTTTTAATACCCTTTATATTCAAAGTAAAAACCAGCAAAAAAAAAGAGCAGCATTTTTGTCTTCTTAACCTACTGACACATTAATCTTTTACTTCCATAACAGGATAGAACAGAGTTAGGTAACCCTGATCCTGGAGTGCCGGTATACAGCATGTTTTCTATCCAACCTGATGACTTTCTATCTGTCTGAGATCAGGTGTGGGTCATCAGAAACCTGGTAGGATGGAAAATTTGCTAGACACAGGTATTCCAGGATCAGGATTGTTTACCCCTAAGCTAGAACAAAATGCATCCTATTCATTAACTTTCATTGAACTCCAGAAGGAAAGAATGCACCCTGTTAGTTGTCTATTCAATATCAATCACTACAAACAAATTAGAGGGAAAAAACCTGATAGAAAAAAGACTGACATAATAAACAAGAACAGATTCCAGACTAAGCTGAAATGGTGACAGAACCTGAATCTTCATGAGCTTCCAAGAGGCGTATATAATTTGTCTGTGTCACTGGAGATGTTTTCCATTTTACATTTTGGATTTGGGTGGTATGAGTGTACCCAATGGACTGGCACCCCGTCCTGGGTTATTACCTGCTTTGTGCCCATAGTTTCTCACAAAGGCTCTGGATTTAAGAAAGTGTTGGTTTAGGAACTTATTAAAAACTGTAAAGGGGTAACATATTCATCACATTTCAAAAGTGAAGAACTTCAGGTAACTCAGGTAGAATCAGAACATCAGCCAAAATAATTGAAACTGTCACTACAAAAACATGCTGTGTCATATTGTACTGTCCATCCATCCATCCATCCATTTCTGTCTGCCCCGGATCTCAACTTTGAGCTCTTCCTAATTGTCCGAACTCCTCACCCTATCTCTAAGGCTGAGCCCAGACACCGTGCAGAGGAAACTAATTTTTACTGCTTGTATTTGCGATCTTTTGGTGAATATGCAGAGCTCATGACCATTGGTGAGGGTCGGAGGGTAGATCAACCAGTAAATCAATAGCTGCACCTTTCGCCTCAGCTCTCACTTTACCACAACAAACCGGTACAATGTCTGCAAAACTCCTGATGCTGCACTGATCCATTCTTCCTTCCAACTTAACAAGACCCCAAAAACTTCCCACCTTGAGGCAGTAACTCATCCCCAACATGGAGGGGGCAATCCACCCTATTCCGGCTTTAAACCATGGCCTCAGACGTGGAGGCCCTGACCCTCATCCTGGCTGCAAGTTGGATTTGGCTAAAAAACACCCCACTGCAGACCAGAGGTCACATCCTGGTAACACTAGCTGAACCACATCATCTGTAAAAACCAAAACTGCGACCCTGAGCTCTCTACCCCTTGGCTGTGCCTACAAATTCTGTCCATAGCAGTTATGAAAAGAATCGCTGACAAAGGGCAGCCGTGGTGGCGTCCAATAAGACATCAGATATCAGTCTATGGGATATCTTGGGATGAATATTGATTCATCTAAGTACCCTACAAAGTTACTGTTATAGCAAAAGGAAATCCCTGCAGTTTTAGATCTATTAGGAACAAATTGCAAACAAACACATCAAAATTATGTAAACAACTGTGACGTGGCCTCACTTATTACACTGTCACTAAGGGCTCCCAAGGTGACATAACCAGAGTGAGGTCACTGGAAACTTTACCTAAAGATACTTTAAGAATTATAGATAAAGAGCATACCTTTCATTCTGTTCACCCTATTCACAATATGCATGATATACAAAACAATTCTTGGTAGTCAGTGATATGCCACATTTAACAAAATGAGATCCTTCACTAGATGGGATTATGATGCATATCACACATGGGTTATTCACTTTGCTCATGGAAGTTTTACATCCGCAAAAATGTTCCGAGGGCAGCAGGAAAAATGATGAGAAAAAAAAAAGATGAGATTGTATAGGAAGGGAGGTGAAGCAACTAGAGGAAGCAGGACCAACCAATCAGATGTCTCTTCCAGCTGCTTGGACCCACCTCCTCTACAATCTGATTGGCTTAGAGAGAGAACCAATCATTTTTCATTCTGCCCTCAGAACATTTTTGTGGAAGTTAAACTCCCACGAACATTCTCTTTTATTCTTCATGCACTGCATTCAACACCAGATTTCTATATAGATTTCACAACATGTGGATCAACAATATGTTTCCCATTAGAACTAAAATTACAGGCAAAATCCCATGAAAGAACGAAAAGCCTGTGTTCAGCTTGCATGTAACACAAAATGTAATATTACCTGGGTGACAGAAATGCTCACTGGGTCCACCTTCCCAAAGTCTGCGTGTTTGCCTTGAGTTTCTCGCGCAAGTCTTATTGTGACATTGCTAATACAATATAAAAGTCTGTCCAGAAATATTCCTCTTTAAATTAATTTCGATTGTGATAAATACTAAACGACAGCGCATGAATAGGCCCAACATCAAGCCCACCGTGACCATACAAACACTTCTATATAGTCTTCATTTTAGTGTCAAGGATTTTCAATTATTAATCAGACAATGACTTTGGGATGAAGTTAATTTCTCAGAAAGTTCTCAATTGTGAATTCATTCTATTATGGATCCCAGAACACCCAAGTAAAGCTGGCGCGGCTGCTCTCTGTAGCCTATGTAATTACGGGAAACGAGTCCGCACTTCGTAGGTAACGGGGATTCCGGAATGCAGAGCTGGCTCTCCATTAAGCGTCAGATCGTTTTCATAACCACTAGAATGAATGCACTTAGAAAGTACTATGAAGGACTGGAGTTAGCGATCAAAAAGCAATATTAAATAAGCATGACCACCATAACCAGCTCAGCACTTGAAATCCTTCCAGTGCCTTGATTCTGTCCCATTTCGTCTATGCAATGGTTAACATATATAGACACCCATCCTAAAGAATGCTGTACTGAATACCAAACTTGATTGCGGGAAATATTAGTAACATGATATTCTTGCTTTTTAAAAAGATGACCACAATACCAGATTATTCTGGAGGCAGTGTAGACACACAGAGGAAAGGTCACATCGCAGAACAGTCTGCTGCTTTCAGGATAAATCACATACTGAAAACCACACTCATTAGCACCACTCAAAATTGTTCTCTGGTGTTTCAGAATCCACTCATCTACATCTTATTGTAAATGGCATAGTGTAATTAGTATCTAATTAAAGGGAGCCAAAACAAAAAATTTAAAAAAACCTCTCCACCCAATGAATGGATTCAAAAACAGGACGCTTGACCATCAACATCAAGCTGAGCTTGTCATTCTTTCATAATCCGATCTCACAGCAGACAGCAAAAATAGACAGGTCCTTAAGAGGTGTAGGTTGGTGTTTACATAAGACTCCCACCGTCCTCCCATTGCCGCTGCCCACTGAGCAAAGCCCCAAATGCTTTAGTCCTCCTGCTGTGGGAGCAGCTGCATTTCAAATGCTATGAAGAGTGGTCTACTTGTCTGTTTATTTGCAGAAAGACAGGCGTATTTCCAGGCAAAATTATGCAACCACTTCATTGAATAAATCTCAGCCAAAGCTGATATTTTGCCATTTTTTTGCTTGAAAAAATATGAACGAGGGAGGGGGGGAAAAAATCAGAATACTAGACATGCTGGTTTTCAAGGCAGATGTCAGTCATGCTGCATATCCTTTACAACTCGATTCTTAAAACACTACAAGCAAAACACACAATAGTGTGTTAAATTACTCAGCGACCTTTCCTGCAACACACAAAAGGCTTAAACTACTTAACCTACCCTCTTCATTTAGGGACAGCCACCAATACCACTAATACTCAACTTCAAATGCACACAAATTTCTTTCACCCTAGACACCAGCTACTTAGGGAAACTACGCAGCAATCATCTTCCAGTGGAGCAAGAAATCTAGCTGGGTTCAAGCTCAGTTGGACCCAGGCCCAAAAAGGAAAACCAGTCCATGAATTACACTGGAAGTGCAAATGCACACAACCCTATGAGAAGATTAGCATGCACCGTTTCATGCATCAGGACTCAGACGAAGTTTTGATCATAATAAACCAACACCTGCAATTCACTGCTCCAAGAACGCAAACAGGTCAAACAGAAGGACATGAGACAGACAGCTTTAGATATTTTTTTTTATTCTGAAAAGTTCCACCTTAAGCATCTCACTTCTTCTTGTCCACGTCCTGCTCGGCAGCCTCCTTTGCTCTCTTTGCACGAATGCCAAAAAGACGTGCGTTGGCACGGGCCATGCGGAGGCTGGCAAATGCCTTAAAGTTCTTCTCGTCTTCTGAGATCACCCGGGCTTTCTCCTTCTTGTGCACCTGCAGAGGAAATGACTGATCAGCAGCTAATACACAAGAGAGACCATATTTGAAGGCGTACAGCCACCTACACTCGCTTAACCAAACATACTTAAGAGGTGTACATTTAAGCAGCATGTTCAGGAAAGAGGAAATGGCTCCAAATTATAATACATACACTCCTGATGGGCATGACAGGGCCAGTGAGCTGTGTAGCCATCTTGAGCTCTTCGGGCTGGAGAGAACACATAAGGTCAGAAAGTACTAAAAAGCACACACTTCCATAACATTTGTACAGACTTTAGCAATCTTGCCATTCTGGATTCAACAAACCTTAAGTCACATTAAAGGGAAATTTGGAAACTTTGCTCAGAAACAAAAACAATCTGAAAAGGAAAATATTCAAATGTTCACAAAAAAGTGAGTGCAGTGGAGGGCAATATCTGCAGATGAAACCTACAGAGCTATCTCCCTTCCTGGGAGCAGAGGCCTTCTTGGGGAAGAGGATGAGTTTGGAGCGATACTCCTTCAGCCTCTGGACGTTGACCTGCAGCGACTCTGTAGACTTGTTGCGGCGACGATGGTCCACAGCGATGCCGATGGTGCGCGCCACCTTCTTGTGAATGCCGGCGGCCTGGGGGAGCAGAAAATCACCAGTGATCAGGCATTGGGATGTGGAAGGCGAGAACCAGAGCCGCTAATGTGCTTCATGGTCTTCTAAGTATCAGGAGAGGTTTCAAGCATTCCATTATTAACCTCACAATTGTTTAGATGTTTGTAGGAACGACTGAAAATGTAACTGCAGTCATCAGAATAAGGGGTTCAGCATTATCATCAAAATGGTACAGAGATTCCGGAGAAAGTGTCATCATCTGACTGCCAAAATGCCCTTGACAACAGTAAGCACGAGCAACTGAACACTCCGGTTTAAGACAAAGCTACAAAGCTACTGGTTATTCTTACCTTGAGCTCCTCCAGAGTGAACCCCCGTCCAGCACGGACCTTGGTGTTATATCTGATGGTGGGACACCTGACAGCCGGGCGCAGGGGACCAGCAACAGGCCGAGGAGCGATACGGCGAGCCTTTGCCTGGCGGGCCTTTCGCCTGGAGACGTGTACAGCAAATTACTGGTTGAAAACTGTTCATTGATAGGGTGTGATAAGCAGCTCGCAACCACACGGGGTCATGAGGGGCATACCTGCGGATTTTCCTAGCAGGCTGGTTGAACCATGTGCGAACCCTTCTCTGCCAATCTTTGTGGAAATGGGGGTTCAAGATCATGCCATTTCGGCTGGGAGCCATGGCTACTTATTTCCCTGTTAAAAGTGTAAAAACAGTAAATCTGTGAAACTGCATACAAGATACAATCATCTGAAAAATCATCTTCAGTAACCAGTCCACGAAGAGTTCCCGAAATGGTTACCAGACGGTACAGCGACTAGGAAAGTAAAATCAGCACCACTAGTTCATAAGCTGATTAACCACTACATCACTCAGCTACCATACTTCAGCAATGGCAGATCAGTTTTTTTTTCTTCGCCTGAAGAATTTTGAGATGCCAAATGAATGCAACGTCTACCGTAGAAATGCCAAACTCACAGGCCACCCATTCTATGGTAAGTAAACGGCTGCCGGTTTATTCAACAAAAAGACAATAGTAATACGAAAATAAAGCTCCGTGTTCAAGACAATAATGTATATCCTCAAACTGCCGTTAAACAAGGCAGTTTCATACCAGCAGCAGAACGTTAGCGTCAGTAGAATGCGCACTACCAGTAATCATGGAAGGGAAAGCCATTCCAACACTGTAACCCTCGTAACACAGCTTTTTGATGGCAGATTTTCACAATATTGCACACATTCAACTTGTATCATAGTACTAATAATATCGAGACAGAAAAATATACAAAAGTGTTACTCGATTTTAAGGATTACGAAAGATTTTCGCCAAAACATAGCTACTCATTTTACACTCACCGTCCTCAAGAAATATGGCCGGGCGGAAAAAGAAAGAAACTTGCAGAGAATTATGGGTTATCAAAAGAATCAGCCAATGACAAGGGGCCTTCCCCCGACGACCCGGAAACACTAATTCGGCTTGTCTTATGTGCAGCCATGGTGACTGAGAAGTGAGCTTTTTATCTGGTGTCACGTTGGGTTTATTATTACTTTAGGATTCTGTGCTAACGATGTATATTCTGCAAATATAACGGGCATTTGTCTTTATTTAAATTAATCCATTCAAATACTCGTAATAAAAAGTTTTTAATGATTTAATACCTTTCGTATTAATATCAATCTATCTATCTGTCTATCTATCTATCTATCTATCTATCTATCATTAAGTCCTTTGCACTGAGTGATGTTCAGCATTTGTAATTATACCGATTCCTGAACTGCTACCAGCAAAATTCCCACGTCAGGGTTGCAAATGCCACTTGTCACCCCTGCCGGTCCTCCTATGACCTCCGACTCAGTTTGTTATCGTATTGTTAAAAATCTGATGTTGCCTTTTTTCTGTTCTTATACAGTCTACGTAATTCCCGGTGGCATCGCCAGCTAATAAGGGTGTCGACGGACATTTCCTCATCAACTCTCAAAAAAGGGGACTGAAAATCTCATTCCACTAGGTGCCGTTGCAGTGTACGATGACAGCTATATTTCAGCCTTTTTAGCGAAACAGACTGTGCTGCGTGATTCTACTAAACGCAAAGAAATACATTTCATTCGGTATATTTATAAATAATTATAGACATTTATTTATATATATGTATATAAGCATATAATTTATTTTCGATAACACCTGTAAGCAAACAGGCTCTTTGCTATTTTTTTTCTTACAAATTTAAATTTTAATATGAATTACACGATATAGGAATAAGGGTTTTGCTGAAAGTTAAAAGTTAAATTGGCATGGGGAGTCGTATATCTGCGTAAATAATCTTTGAATTTTTAGTATGTTCTTTGTCATCCTTTGCAAGAAGATCCTGACGTCCGGGATTCATTAATCATTTATGACCAGCATTTAAGCAGGACAGGGTAAAGGTTGAAGCCATGAATGTTAATTGAACATTTCACAAGGACTCTTATTTTTGGAAGTATACTTGGTGTGCATTATATTTCATTGTGGATTAAGTGAATCCTGGATTTTATCCTAAAGCAAGATAAGATTATAAATGTTTCAAATTTAGTTTTGTGTATTATGATTTTTCTAGGCCCACCATGAACCATTTTCAGCAAAATGCACCAAAATGAAGAGGAGCTGTACCATGCAGCTGTTCCTTGTTGCCCTACATGCACCATGGCCAGATCAGTCCTCACACATCTTTGGCCAAAGTGTAACCAATCGAATGAAGCCTATCTATTTCCTCCTGCAATCTGGCTTGAAATGACTTGACACCCTTGTCATGTGACACTCTGCCTCTTCCCTGACCTGTGTTGCCTCCTTATTGGTAAGCTCATCTATGTCTTCCTTTATATAGATATCCTGAAGCTGAGTGTGAACTGAATGAGAAACACTCAAGGTAGACTAAAGAAAAAGCCTAGAAAACACAAATAGTATAGATTAGATGAACTTTATTGATCCCTGAGGGAAATTTAAGCAAATAAGTGGGATTAAACACTAACATATTAGATGAGGGGGACTCTCCAAAAACAGGGGACCCCTTAAAGAACACTAGAGTCATGTAGCTCTGACTCGCAGGCTGGAAGTACTGAACGGTTGTGGGTTCAAATCCCATGGCCTGCAGATTAATCATATTGTTTCTGGGCCCGTAACCCCAATTGCCCTGGGGATGTTTGTTGACCCTGTTTCCTTATCCTCACTTGGTTCTATTACAACAGCGTATTTAATTAATTACCAATTACTTGTATTCCTGAACGTGATCAGCACACAAAGACATTAGTCATGCTTCCTTATTTCTAATGATCCCTAAAACCCTAATTTCTGTACCAGTAACTTGGAGGACACACACACAATGCTACAGGTATTGTAATATGGTGTGATGTTTGGTGGACTGGACTAATGGAAATTTGTCATGCGTCTTGTGTCCTCTGACCCTGTGTGGATGTGTCTGGGGTTGATAGTGTCCTGCAACGGCCTTATTGCACAAATTGAAATTGGTAAGACCACTACGTAATCATTAATCATTGATTAGCCTTGCTAACGAAAACTCTTATCATGCACAGTGGGCAAAGGTTTGCAATGTACAAGCCATATTCTGAGAAAAGACAACAAATGCTTGCATTCACCATGAGTGTTCCAATTTAAGTCGTCTGTCTTTTTGCCTGCCTGCTTCGGGATTAATATTATTAAGGCCAAACCTCTCTTGGGTTCACAGGTCATCTTTTAAATTTATATAACAACAAAGATAATTATACAAATATATATTCATACTATTGTTTTGCCACAAACTATAAAAGTATACTTGGAATTGTTAAACTATTAACAGGCAATATCATAATTTAAACATTAGTTTAGGAGCATTTTTTCAGAGTATCCCCATCCATATTAATAACCCAGAACCAGTTTAAAAACCAGTATCTAAAGACACAGAACTGTTTTTCTTAAGTGACACATAGGAATAACTTCCCAGACTTACTCCACCTGTTTCCCTATTCCTGATATTCCACGTCGATCAGAAACATGCCCCGGCAGGTGAGACGCCAAGCTCACAAAGCCTCTTCTAGATTAGCTCATCTGTACTATTTTCAAAGTTACCAAAGGAGGTTTGTTTCTTTGTGTCTGTGATGAGGTAGAAAGGTTATGAATCCACCTGAATTACCAGGTTTTATATTCCCTTGTATTTTCTGTCATTCCTTCACTTTTACAGCATGAATGAGCTCCTAGTATTATTGCTGATGCAATGTAATGGCATGCCATCGAGGATTCACCTCTACCATTTTCTCTGTGCTACCTGTGGTAAATTCCAGCACTGCCCCTCCCCCCCCCCAACCCTGTACAGGCTAAGTGGTTATAAGATCACTGGAGGCAGAAAAACTGCAAACTGCACAATAGCAGTTGAGTCATGATCAGTGTTTTGATTTAAAACTTTGAATTTGGTGATCAGTGGCCTTTGTTGACACACCACAGCACACAACAAAATGTGTCCTCTGCATTTAACCCACATGTGACATCGTGACATAGCAGGGGGCAGCTAATTCAGCACCCAGGGAACAGTGCTTGGGGGCAGTACTTTGCTTAGGGTACCTCAGTGGTGCCTTGCTGGTCAGGGATTTGAACCAGCAATCTTTCAGTTACAAGTGCGCATCCCTAACCATGAAGACACTGCTGTTGATGTTTGCTTACAAAGTAGTGTGAAGCATTTTGTCATTCTTATACTTGTTGTTCATGTCTTGGTAGGCCCCTCCCAGTGGAGCATCATAAACTGTCGCTTATTGTGACACCTCACTGGACACACATTGCCGATACAGGGCAGACAGACATCGGCCGAAAACCTTAACATGCTACAAACTGGGGCGGTGACTCAGAAAACACAGCCTGGCATCTGCCAGTGGGCTGAGGCTGTGCAGAGTATTTCGAGCGGAAGGGTCATTGTGGACTGATTGGTTTCCTTAGTTTGGCTATTGGCTGCTCACTTTAAACACGCCTGTCTTGAACAGCCGGGTCCAAAGAACCAGAGTCAATGATTCATTTTCTCTGGTACATACAGGCTTCACCTTGTCTAAACCGGGCATCAAAGTCTGGTATTTAATTACAATTTAATTCCTTAGGTGATGCTATCCTGATTTACAATTTTTCAATTCAATTCAATTCAATTAAGCACCTTGCTGAAACATAAAACATCTATACTGGATGTTTAAGCTGCCACAATTAAAAAAAAAGCTATGCTCATCTTCCAAAAATGTGACTATGCACTGTCAGGAGGAAAAAAAATAATAAAAGAGTACCAATTTGTACCTTTGCTTGTCACTGGGGCTGTACCCTCAAGGGTCTGCCAATTGTACCCTTACTTTAGGTAATTGTAACTTTTAGTCTAGTTTAAGGTACATATATCGACTCTTAGGAACATCCTCAAGGTACAAACAACATTAATGTATCCCCAAATGGTACAAAATGTGCCTCAGAGTCCTTTTATGCATCTTAAAAGGTACATTTGCCCTTGAGGGTACAGCCCCAATGACAAACAAAGGCACAAATGGGTACACTTTTTTCTGACAGTGTGTAAAAAAAAAGGCTCTGAAACACACCCTGACATTTCCTCCAAACATGAAGATTTTAATAGCAAATTTGAAAAACTCCCTGCAGCAATCTGGCTGTAAGATTTCCAGCGGTGAGTGGAACACCTGTCACTGAACCAGCCTTACAGTTAATTCTCTCCTAGTCAAAGCTGCAAAACTGTAATTTAGATATTAGTATTAAATCAAGAACAGGTGGGGGGGGGGTTCTCAGAAAACGTTTTGCTGGTGTTTCTCCTTAAAGGAAATCCAGGTGCAGATTCACTGGGCCGGCAGCCATGGTAGGGTTAATGTGACAGAATCCCGTGGATTCATTTAAGAGGAAGTTCAGCTTCCAGGAGTGCTACTCCGCCTCAATAGACTTGACGAATTTCTCATAGGCTTTTTCATCCATCAATGCGTCCACCTCAGCTGGGTTACTAATAGTCATTTTAATCAGCCAACCTAGTAGAGACATAGAGGGATTAATATCAGGAAAATGCTAGGAGAGTGCCCCCCCCCCCCGCCTTTACTGGTGCAATATGCTCACCATCCTTATAGCAGGATTTGTTGACAAGCGAAGGGTTGTCCGCCAGCTCTTGGTTTACTTCAGTCACCTCCCCGGTAATAGGGGCATACAGCTCACTGGCAGCCTTTACACTTTCCAGAGCGCCAAACTCCTCTACAACACAAGAAAAAAAAATGTCAAAGAATACACAATGCCTTTTACGCCAAGAGGAAGATTTTTACCCAAAAAATAAGATGACAAATCAATAAAATGAGCAGAGTGGGTTTACCCATTTGTTCCAGTTTTGTACCAACTTCTGGGAGGCCACAGTACACCACATCTCCTAGAGCTTCCTGAAACAGAGACGGAGGGGACGGTTTTTAAATACAATCACTAGTAAGTATCATTGCAATTCAGACAGGTTTATTTTTAGGTTCAGTGCAACCTAACTGAGCAAGGGCCAGTACCGTAAAGGTAGATTTCTAGTTTAACCGGATAACTTGTTAGGTTTAAGGTATCCCAGTTTAAATGGACGTCATCTTCGTTCCCTAACACTTACCTCAGACTACCTTAAATCTGACAAGCAAGAAACCCTGCTTCCTGACACAGGCCCCAGGTTTCCTTGACTTATTTGTTTATTCTGTGGTCTAAAAGAGGCTATATACATAAACACTTTGAGCTATAGATAGTGTGTCAGATAGCATTCGTTAGAATGTCTTTATGGATCCCTCACTCTCCAATATCCAGAAAATGATGAAAAACTCTCTGTCTATCTGATCTGTCCATGTGCACATATTCTTCATAGTCCAATGACCTACTATATCATCCACACACAAGTGCAGCCAGTGAGCAAAATAAACTCTGAGAGAGACTAAGAGGGTGAGTACCCAAAGACACCAAGGCACCTACCTGTGCAAAATTACTGATGCCCACAGTTCCGACGCCACCGTCCACTTGTACCCACTCGTGTTTCTCTGTGAATCTGAGGACTGCGAAAAAGCATCAAGACCCGATACATACAATCCAAATTCACATATGAAGGACATCCTAGAAAACTGACCATAGGACACAGGATGGGAAATTTCAATCCCAAAGCAGAACAACTGAATATTTACACATCAACAAACTACCAAGTATAATTCAAAAATTGCAATTACTTAAATTCAGGCAAAATGGATCCACTACACGCACTACATTCATTACAGTAGTGTCTCTGCACACTTGAGTTTTGGGTAGAGTACAAAATATTGAGTAGAACAAAGGGCAAAGTATAACGATGTATGTTAATGTGAAACAAAGAGTGAGTCTTGTGTAACACGGATCCTAAGGTGCAATGTCAAGTAATATTATCACAAGCATAACTAGTGGTAATTTCTAAAGTGTAGAAATTAATTATTATAGTGAAACTTAAAATCAGGGCAAAATTAATTTTGTAAAAAGTCATATGCCATAATTATAAAATGTGAAATGGCTTGCAATTATGGGTACTTGTATCTTTCCAGTAAATACTAACACATAACTAAATCCATGGGAACATTAGCACTTCAATAAAATTCAACAAATATTTTCCGTACTTTTATTACATAAAGTCAACAATTTTTATAATCAAAGACATATATGCTTTTATTTGCTATTTTATTAAATAGTGCCAATGCATCTACGATCCATTCTCTGCCGCTATCATCACCATCAGAATTTATTTTAAAAACAGGAAATTTGAAGATTTCACTTGCCTAAAACTAACCGAGAAACAATCTCCATGTCAAAACAGGTGACGTCAAGGCGACTAACTGGCATCAATGAGTTAAAAAGAATCAGAAAACCTTTAATGTAAGTCATCTTTACGATAAGAGGCGCCGCAATTATCACGACGCCGATCGGATTTTAGTGGTTTAGCAGAGCATAATGGCGTGTTCGTGCAACTTTTACGGTAACTCCAAAACTACGACTAAACTGTTTATCGTATTCTTTTCACCATTTCCGCCTTCAACCCAGTAGTTACCATAAATTACAAAATATACGTACTTAGTTCAATTCAAGCAAGCAGGTGCATTTCAACATTTAAAAGCAACTATTAACTTTCGAAGTTACATCTTCTACCTGCGATGTCACTTATATCTCAGTCTTCTCATTTGAATGCATGAAGTTATGCTAGTGCATTGCATGAGTTGTTTCGGAAGTTACCCGGCTTACTTGGTAAAAAGTGCGAATTAAGCGATGTAGCACGGCGAACTCTCGACTGATCTCTAAAGTCAGTAACAAGTAGCGCGCGACATAAAAGCCCGGAGCGCTCAAAGTCTTACCTGCGGAGGGTCTGGGGGTCGTGCATAGTGCCCTCGGGAAGCACGCGTTCCCCCGAATTAGGGGCCGAGCAGTCCTGGCAGTCCGGGAAAGCAGAGGCAGCGCCGAGGTGAAGTTCACCGACGAAGAGCGCAGCAACACCGCACACATCGCCATCTTCTTCGAGTCTAGGCTGAAATGAGCTGCGGGCTCCTGAGCGAGCATCACCACTCGGGGCGCGACCGCGCACGGCGCTAGCGGGATCGCGGAGCGCCCGATCTCATTGAACAGCTTCGTGGGGTTATGTTAGCATATTACAATCATGTGTCCAGTTACGAATTTAAACCCAAACGCACGTTTAACCTCAAACAGACAGAAAAACGATTCACCACAAAAATTTCAATTCATTTTTATTTAGGCAATAGATACCTATTTTGAAACTAATAGCACAGGGCAGATCAGGTCTTTTTTCCATGCTCATTGTGGGGAGGCCCAGACAGTCCCAAGGCAGCTGAGAGATACAATCCCCCCCAGTGTGACCTGGGTCTACCCCAGGGCCTTCCTGAACCTTCTCAGCTGTCTCCTCTCGATCCAAATGAGCAGTAGCTCAATTTGAAGGTCCCTCTGGAACTCATTCTGTTATGGAGAGTGAGCTTAGCAACCCTGTGGACCCTCTTACCACATATAGCCTATGTGTAACCTTGTTATTTTAGTCATTATGTACAGATCATGACTATAGATGAGGGCAGGAACATTAATCAGCCAATAAAACCCTGATCCTTGTCTGATGACTTTATTATTTCACTACCAAGGTTCTTTTTAGTTCCTGAAAAACTTCAGTCACAACCAATCTGTAAGTCAATATTTTAATCCCTTTGATTCAATAATACTGCCTCCATTCACAAGGAAAAGGAGTTCCTCAAAATGTTCTTTCTGCTGCTGGTAAGCATCACCCAACTTCTGAGGTGTTGAATCATTTCTCAAAACATTTTTGGGGTCAACTGTAAGTCTCTTTCCATGACCCATCCAAACTTCAGATTTTTGCCTTTGCTGTAGCCTTTCTGGGCAGTCAGTACCATTCAGTTGTTGCTGGTAACCCCTGCGTAAGCAATTCCCTGAAATCCTTGACAGTTTCCCTCACCTGGGTTTCCCACAATGACTGGCTTCTGGTCACAGCTGTTTGCACTCATTGCAATAAGTCCGGTGGTCCATAAACATGGGCCATTCTAACTCAGTGTTCTTGACATCCTTTGGCACATAGCAGCAGCTTTTCTAGAGGTATGAGTTCAAGTCATCTCACACAGAAACTGCATCCAGACCTAGCAAATTCTAACTCTCTACTTGGGTCGTCCTGGCCAGCCTGCCCTGAATCTAGCTCAACACTAAGCGGTGACTGGGAGATACCTGTAGCTCTATCTCTCTCTTCACCCAAGCTTCTGAGGAGCTTACCCACTTTTTCTAAAATGGCTGTTTGGTGCATGCACAAGTTTTCCTTTCTACAACTCAAAACTGGCAAATCACTCACATCAGCAAAACCTTACAGATATTTATAAAAAAAATACGTTCAAATGATTTAACATTTCAGATGCTCCTTCATAAATAATACTTTTTATAAAATCAATATTTATCTTACATGCTTTTAAACAATAACGGGGCCTACAGGTGTTAGTTAATAGCAGTGGGGAACAACCAAGACTGCAGCAGATAATCTGTGAATCAGTATTTAGACTGATGATACTATTATTATTATTATTATTAATAATAATAATAATAATAATAATTATTATTATTATTAGGGGGCAGCATGGTGGTGCAGTGGTTGCACTGTTGCCTCTGGGACCTGGGTTCCATGTGTGTGGAGTTTGCATGTTCTCCCCATGTCGTCGTGGGGTTTCCTCCAGGTACTCTGGTTTACCCCACAGTCCAAAAACCATGCTGAGGCTAATCAGAGTGACAAAATTACCTGTAGGTGTGCGTGTATGAGTAAATGGAGTATGAGTGTGTCCTGTGACTGGATCACGCCCCATCTTGGGTAGTTCCCTGCCTTGTACCAATAGTCTCTGGGATAGGCTCTGGACCCCCGTGACCCTGAATAGGATAAAAGGCTTCAGAAAATGGATGGAATAATAATGAGGAGGAGGAAGAAGAAGCAAAAAGTTTACATTTTATCCAAAAGATCAAAGCAGTTACCTTCTGCAAATTATGTCATTTACAGTTAAGTTAGTTTATCAGCTGGGCCATGAAATCCAGAGCCTGGTACTTCACTCTTTCATCTTTGTCCTGTCAGCTCATAATTAATTCATAATTAAATGTAATCCAACTTCCTAAGGCAAAATGCAATTTTGTATATACTTATTTTATGCATTAAAAGCATTATCTTACTTATCACATACAGAATTCATCAAGACTAATGAAATAAACAGAGCGTTTTAAGATACAACTTACTCCAATCTGTCTGTGAAGGAAAAAAGAAGAGAAGGTGGGATTACCTGAATCCCAAAATAAATGCAAGAGCACAAGGTGAAAAGGAGTAAAGGTTTCCATGTGTGGGTGAGTGTGGCCATAAGCTTGGAATTCGTCCTTCCCTGTGGCAACATCAGTATCTTGGCTAAGATGGAGAACAGTGACTCCCTACTCATGGGTAATCACATCAGGTGTCATTTTTTGGGATTAGATGCAGAGAAAATTTAGGAATTTGAGAAAACAGCCTTGCAGCTTCTGTGCCGTTTAAGAGATACGTGCAACAACTTTGTGAAATTTACTTTGTGAATTTGTGCGCTTTTCTTTGTGTGCAAATAACCATCGCTGGATGGAGTCATACTGTGGGCCCTATTGTGAAGTTCGTCTACTCCTCTTTCCCAATCACTGTACAAAGCTGTGAGAAACAGTCTGAGGAATTATCTGGATTCCTGTCTAAATGGCTTCTAAAATGTAAGCCAATCTTCTTATCAGGCATAACAATAGGCACCTTATTTAACAAACAGCACACAGCATTTTCTGTTGGCATATCATTATTGAACAGGTGGTTTAAAACTTCAGGGCACTGATGGAAGAAAGTCGGTAAAGCCGTATATTACCTAATTGCTCTGTGGCCCAGCAGGACCTGGAACACATCCAAGATTCAGGAGAGATGTATCCTGCTTTGTAAGGCTGTCGAGTAGCAATAAACTATGGAGCTAAATTTCCATCTCCACAACATGACTGCCATTTCTGAAATAGTTAGCTTAAGACTAGATGATTAGAAATGATAAAAAGATAAGATAAAAGGAAAATGAAGATATCAAAGCTGTCTCCTACTCTTTAGACTCTGAGCCTCTTAGATTAACTATAGAGTGTAATATTTGAAAGGAGATTATTTTGTGATGGGTCTGGCTTTCTGGATCAATCTGGGAAAAACACAGTGTGGCATTCTGGTAACGAGCCCGTCGGGCCCTGAGAAGCACCTCCTAAGTTCTAAGTGCATGAGGCTGAAGCTGCAAACTTTCATCCATCCAGATGATGGCGCTGTGGTAAAAAAAAATCTGGAAGCAGTAGTTCTTGTACACGGCAGATTATTCATGCCAGTCTAGTGCTTGGGAGATTGCTGAGCAACAATTCTTGCCGAGTCTCAGCCAGAAGCAGTCACTCGAAATGTTCTCAGAGGATGCCATGTCAGGCACATTGTGAGGCTAGAAGATGAGTGAAAATTTCAGTATAGGCATGAAGAAAAGTGCGTAAGGTGATTTCTGCCAGTAGTGGCTAGGAGTATTTAAGCGGTGAAAATTGAGGATTCTTCTTTCCAAAACATTAGGGTGTGTCTTTTACTATCACAACTGTTTTAGAATTAGATGTTGAATTATAAATGACACTTTAACTAGTATCTATATTAAACACGATTTATTTATTTAATACCATTCCGTGCAAACAAAACATAAAAAACATGATATGTCAGGTGATGCATGCCAATTAGAAGTTTGTGTCAGATTAGTTGACTGTTTGGCTGTGGCAGAAAATAGCCATGGAAACAAAGTAAGCAAGAGTGAGTAATGAAGTTTTATATGCAGACACTCCCTGCTTCAGGAGGAATTTCCACGACTAAAAATGAGAGCAAATTAGCTAACAGCTGAGATGTATTCCACTTTTTAAGTATAGTTATCAATACTTAAATGGGATTTCTTTGTATTCTTTGAATGTTTTTCACACCGCGAAAGGAGTGTTAAGTATAGAGCACAACATTGTATTACCAACACGACCTATCCCATTTGTCGTTACAAGCCTAAATTTCGGGCCTTTAAAGTACCATAATGTTGTAAAAAAAACAGCCAAAGACTGTCATTAAATACAGTTTCATCTCTCCATCAAAGTCATGAAATAACCCTTGCAGTCAGTGCATTTTACTTTCCCAACAAGTGCACGTAATTTAACATTCGTGCATTAGTATCATGCCGGACTAAGAAGAGTACATTAAAAAAAATATAAGCATTATGCAGATATACTTCCTTTGCATAAAATGCTGTTTTATATAAATATTAAACTACGAGAAAATGCAAGATACATAAACACTTCCATACATGAGACCCTGCAGAAAATTCAGTCTACCAATTACCTATTTCATTTCACATTTTTACGTGTGAACATGCAGCATGATTATTGGTCCTGTTAGAGCACGTGTTCCCTTACCGGTCTCCTGGTGCATTGTGGGATTGTGGAGGAGTGACAGTGCGTTACACCGGACGCTGTCTTTGCCAGTCTGTTGTTACGATTATATTTAATTACAAAAAAATGCCAGAATTAGCTGTGGAAAAAGTTGTTGTCCACCCATTGGTGCTGCTTAGTGTGGTGGATCACTTTAACAGGTAATTTTCTGGGATTATTCATTGATAGTATAAACTGACCAAAATCTGTGGACTCATTGTTATATTGTAGGCCTGGGCATTTTCATTCGTGTTTTGCACATGATCAGTGAACGATATGCTCAAGATCCTGTTAACCGATCAAACTACACTGAAACTGACAATTATATTTTAGTAATAGATGTCATGCACGGTTCTTTTATTTGCAATAACTTGTTAACTAGTGTGTTTTACGATGCCGTTGAATGGATACAAAGCAGGCAATACCAAAGCGCCTAAAACGACATTTTTATATTCGTAGTTATGAATTTATACAGAACCGTACAGCGGCAGTGCCCTGACGTGACTGAAAATCCAGAACGAGAACTTCGCGCTAATTAGCTAACCTATTAGGACTCAACTAAATATCCTGTTATAGCTATTTGGCAACAATTTGCTGCGATCGCAATACAAACAGAAGCTCGTATGAAGTTTAACTCGAACTGAAAATTGTTCTGGTGTCTTTTAATCATATACTGTGGGAACGTTTGTTTAGGATTGGAAAGGTTGGCAACCAGAAGCGAGTTGTGGGGGTACTGCTGGGCTCTTGGCAGAAGAAGATCCTTGATGTTTCCAATAGTTTTGCGGGTGAGTGTTTATGCTGCTCGTTTTCGCCGCGCTTCATTTGTGCATGTCCTTATACAAACTACCTGCCCAGGGTTGTGTAAAACAAACGCTTAATCTCATTATTAAATGCTTACGTGTTACAACTACTTTGAATGATTTTATCGCTGATATTTATGATTTGCTTTATCATTTTTACTAGCATCAGTAATCTTGCCGGGTGTAGTTGGGTAGACTTTGTGGTATTATGAGGAGTTTGATGCCATTTCTAACCGTTACTTAAAGCATTCTCAATCTGATGCACATCTGACACACAGTGCCGTTTGACGAGGATGACAAAGATGATTCTGTGTGGTTCTTGGACCATGATTACTTGGAGAATATGTATGGCATGTTCAAGAAAGTCAATGGTAAGGCCAGTTTAACGTTTGGGAGTAATTACAATGTTTATTAAAACTTAATATATATATTTTTAAATCTGAAACTTTCAATACTTTTATGTTTTAGCAAGAGAAAGGATAGTTGGCTGGTATCATACTGGCCCCAAGCTGCACAAGAATGACATCGCCATCAATGAACTCATGAAACAATACTGCTCCAATTCTGTAAGCAAACATAAGAATTTATAATTCTGTCATTCTGCTGTATGTATGGACAGTATAACTATTAATGCCTATATTTCATCAAGAATTTAAGATTACTGCACTTTACTGGTCATTGTTTTATACTTGTAGTGAATATGTAATCCCTGCAATTCATTTAATCTGTGTTTGATATGACACACGACACTAAGAGACTCATTTTTGCAATTGCATTATCTTGCAGGTTTTAGTCATTATTGACGTGAAGCCAAAGGACCTCGGCTTACCCACCGAATCCTACATCTGTGTGGAGGAAGTACATGATGTACGGCTTATTTTCTTGAATAGGGTTTAACATTGCATGATCAAAAACAGATTTTACCGGGTGGTGTGTAGCTCAGTATGTTAGCGCTATGTGTTGATGTCTGGAAAGTTGTAGGTAACAATCTGTGACTAGCAAACTAATCATTTCACCGTCGGGCCTTTGAGCAAGGCCCTTAGTCTCAGCTGAGCCGGGGATACTGGCTGAGCCTGGTCTTTCCCAAAACTCGCTTTCACCTGTGTATCTGCATGACTCATGGAGAAAAAGATGGGGAATCTGAAAATTAACCAGGTTCCACATGAGGAGTACTTTTGTTTGATGTTGTATTATAACATTGTTCAAGAGAGAGCATGTTCTCTGAGCTAGTGAAATTACAGAAAACTGGTGTGGTTCCTGCAGGATGGGACTCCAACCTCTAAGACGTTTGAACATGTGACCAGTGAGATCGGTGCTGAGGAAGCTGAGGAAGTGGGGGTGGAACATCTGCTCAGGTAACAGCTTGACCCCTGATATATTTGACCTGACCGTGTGTGTAAGTAGGTGGATCATTTTAGAGTCACGCTTCCTTTTTTGTATGAGGATATACTGCTGTGGAATATGGTCGAGTGTAAATCCTTTCATCTTCAATTTTTGCGTTTATAAATTTTTCAGATTAACTGGTACTATGGAAGTATTCCATCAGTACCTTTGGTATATGTATATATGACCTGCTTGTTTGCCTCTCAACAGAGACATCAAGGACACAACTGTAGGTACCCTTTCCCAGCGCATCACAAACCAGGTTCATGGGCTGAAGGGGCTCAACTCTAAGCTACTAGATATCAAGAGTTACCTGGAGAAGGTGGCCACTGGCAAGCTACCCATCAACCACCAAATAATTTATCAGCTGCAAGATGTGTTCAATCTTCTGCCTGATGTCAACCTGCAGGAGTTTGTCAAGGCCTTCTACCTTAAGACCAATGACCAGATGCTGGTAGTTTACCTGGCGTCACTCATTCGCTCCGTTGTGGCCTTGCACAATCTCATCAACAACAAAATAGCCAACCGTGATGCAGAGAAAAAAGAGGGCCAGGAAAAGGAAGACGGCAAGAAAGAGAAGAAAGAGGAAAAGAAGGAGGACAAAGAAAAAGAAAAGGGGGATGCTTCAGCCAAGAAAGATGAAAAGAAGGAGAAGAAATGAACTACAAATGCTGCAAGTGATTGACATGATTGCATTGGTGACCGATGGAGTTTTTTTTAGTTATCCAAAAAAGACTCTTATGTGTGATAATGTATATAGGTATGGTCAGCTTGAGTGACCCTGCATGAAGAGGAATCCTTATGTTTTGGGTCAAAAAGAGGGATGAGAATAAAGTTGTTTTGTGCTATGTTTTTTCCCTCCACTTTTTAAAATAAATACTGGCCCTTTTACCGTTAAAAAATGGTTAGAGATTTGGGGATGGATCTTGCAATGAGGTGGGATAACACCGTAAGCTGGCTGACTTTTGTAAATGGTATCAGTTTATTTCTCTCATTTCAACATTCAGTTGTCTAATCACAGTGCGTTTACTGATAAATTAGAAAATGTTCGGAAGGGGGCACCCATTCATTTACACATGGTGACCGGTTTACGTCTTATTCATGGAATGTGGCAGGAAATCGAAGTGACCCAGAAGCAGTGTTTTTGCTAGCTACTTGTGCACCCAGGTGCATATGAAAAGAGGTCTGTGCTTACATAATGTGTATGAACGTGCCACAATTCACAAGGTAACACCTACAAAGGTCTTGCAGACCACTTCAATATAAATATTTAATACGACCCAGGTTTTGTTTTTTCTGCATTTAATATTCAATACACAAACAAGAGCAGCGTGTTGGTTGCTTTCAGCCAGGAATATACGTAGCGTCATACATTTTATATAATTTCTATACAAGGTCTGACTACCATGTCGCCATCCAATAGAGAACTGTCAACAAATATTTTTTTTTTCAATAAAATATGTAAAAATGTCTTTGGTTGTGTCATTTGGCTGTGTATTAGTTTTTTTGTCAAAGGAATTCTGATAATCAGTCTGGAAATGCCTCTTAATTATGTCATAGTTCCTCCTTACTGCACAATACTCATGTCACCTTAGACAGATTCAGATGCTTTACTGTCATTGTTGTTTCCACAGCAACAAAATTTAAAGGTGCATCCTCTCCAGTGTAATGACATCAAACCAATAGACAAATTAGTAACAATAAAACAAAATAAATCCAATAAATAAACAGACCAGCACAATAAAGCAGTCATATCCCAAGATACCTATTGCACTTGAAGATTTCACCACAGATTTAATGGCAGCATTAAAATTAAGAGGAGATACTATTGTATGTGTTTAGGAGAGACAGGCCAGTCTTTCTAGAATATGGGTGGAACTGAGCACCTCATTGTCTTTATGAAGAATCCCTACTCTGGAATGAAGCTACAATCAGGATGGAATAAAAAGAAGAACTATTTCCAAACGTTTAAAAAAATAAATTTAAGCAAAGCTACAGCCATCCATCCATTTTCCAAACTGCTTTCCCTAGTGGGTTGTGGGGGTTCCAGAGCCTATTCTGGAAGTTATGGGCACGAGGAAGGGAACAAACCAGGACAGGGACCGGAAGCCAGCCCATCACAGGGCACACACATACGCCATTCACTCACACATGCATTCCTATGGGCAATTTAGTAACTCGAATTAGTTTCAGCATGTCTTTGGACTGGGGGGGGGGAACCCCATGACAACATGGGGAGAACATGTAAACTCCGCACACATGTGACCCAGGTAGAGACTTGAACCCAGGTCCCAAAGGTAACCACTGCACCACCATGCCGCCCCCACAAACCTACAATATTGTAAAAAAAAAATAAATAAAAAAAATTCAACTTTTATGCAGAACATACAATGACAGACAGCTTTTGCCTCCTTGGAAAGATCATAAATGACAAAGGATTCAACAACGAAGGAAAACTGCACAGAATGGCACATTGCAGAGTTATGAGGGAACACCTAGAAAGATCAAAATGATTAGATCACTTTAAGGTACAAGAATGCTATGAGCAACAAAAAAATTATAATATCTAACATGCCACTACAAAGCATGAAAACAGAAAATTCTAGGGGAGTGCCATCCCTATTGGCATCTAGAGTTTATATTGATTTGAGTGCACCCAGCAATATAAAACCTTATCACATGTGGCTAATGTGGCTCAGCAAGAATCAGATCCAGATACCAACCATCAAATATTCCACTTATAACTGTACCACAAAATGTTTTGCCATTTTTGGATGACAAGCATTTCCTGAGCAACAACTGAGCTATAACACTAAAACATTTTTATGAATCCAGCTTCAGACATTGCCAAAATGTAAAGACTTCGGTGAATACTGTTATTGTAATTACTATTCAACTGCTAAAGTTATTTCTTTCCTGTACTATACTGTGCATGACCCTTGTTTATTGGTTGTTTTGAGTTCAGTTGTGCACCAGCTGCCCTGCCTCAGTATTTGTGAGAAATTTATCTTGAACTTCTAATTGATTTATAAATGTTGCAATATTTATTGCAAAAAAAAAAAATTTCCCCTCAATATTGTGCAGCCGTCATACCAGGCACAAAATATTAACTACTATGGGATACCTAACAGGGGCGGCAGTGGTGCAGTGGTTAGCACTGTTGCCTCACACCTCTGGGACCTGGGTTTGGGTCTCCACCTGGGTCACATGTGTGCGGAGTTTGCATGTTTTCCCCATGTCGTTGTGGGGTTTTCTCCGGGTACTCCGGTTTCCCCCCACAGTCCCAAAACATGTTGAGGCTAATTGGAGTTGCTAAATTACCCGTAGGTGTGTATGTGTGAGTGAATGGTGTGTGAGTGTGCCCTGCGATGGGCTGCCCCCCCCCATCCTGGGTTGTTCCCTGCCTCGTGCCCATTGATTCCGGGATAGGCTCCGGACCCCCCTCTCTGTGGCAGAAGTGAGTATAACATTTCATGCTACAACTTCATACAAACAAATAAGTCAGGAAACGAAGGAGCTGATCAAGATGGCTTTCTCACACTACCATTTACCGGATAAAACTTTTAATTCTCCAGATAACTAGGCGTGTAAGTATGAACAACAACACCGCTTGCGTAGCAACAGCAGGGGTGGGCGTGGATTATGTTCAGCTTCAGCAAAATTTCTTTAAATGTTTAAGCCATAAATTGAAATTTCAGTTTCATCCTCCGCAAGAAATAATATTAGAATCAAGTCAAGAATAACAGTTCAATCCTAAAGCCTAAGTACCCGTTCCCCACCACGTGACAGGAGAGTTTGTCGCTTTTTAATGTCGTCATATCCGTTCCGTCGTGTTTCACGGCATTTTCTGTTGGCCGCGTAGTCCAGTTAACGAACGATTACGAACGAACTGTCACAAAAGGGTCACAGTACGTTTGATTTACATGACAGTTACTGATTACTGCATGTAATGCTTTTACGTATTGCAGCTTTTTGTTGACGAGTCATTTACTTTTTTGTTTTGAACGAAAAGAGGACAGTAGCATATTCGGGACTTGCTGTGTGTGTGAACGCAAGGTATAAAAACAAGCTGTTATTTTGCGCAGCTACAACATATTGTCACCATCCTTTAGCATTCTGTATTGCTTAATTTTATTTACATGTTTTAAAATTTATTTATTGTATTATGGTAAGTCTCTTTATGGTGTTGTGTACTGCTTCGAGGCTACCTGAAAGCAAAAAATACAATCTGTTAGACTGTTTAGTCAGATGTAACACAGTAATCATTCAAGATCAATCAAACCCTGTTGTGGCCTCTCACGATATCCAAATAGAAATTAATTAGTCGTTTTTTTCCAGAATGGACACTATAGGAAAGCTTAAAACCTGTCTGAAACAATTTGAGTGTGAAAGTACTTTATCTCAGCTACCGCCACACCAAAAGGCATCTGTATTGATTCCATTATTCGTGAAGAAAGGAGAATTCCACATTTTAATGACCCTTCGGTCATTAAACGTGAGTAAGATATTTTTAATCAACTGGATTTGATCTAAATAAGACACAGTTTGGAGACAATGACAACGAATGTATGAACAAGGATATTCAAATAGAGCATTTTATGGATGGATGGATAAGATGATTATACTACGATATGTTTTTTTGCAATATGGAAGAATTTATGGAACGAGTGAAAATTTATGATTTCCACATTCATTTGAAATAAATGATATCAAGGGATTCTGATTTAGACATCTGCTGTGCTTTATTTTACTTTTGAGCTAAAACATAGTGCGGGGGAGGTGTGCTTTCCGGGCGGGAAACATGACTCAGGAGATCGTGATGAGATAGACACTGCTCTCAGAGAGGCTGAGGAAGAGATTGGTCTTTCGACTGATCAGGTGGAAGTGGTTGGCAGGCTTTTCCCAGTATTAAGTAAGGTAATTTTTTTCCATTTTTTTTTACAAACAACTAATCCCAAAGCTGTATTTTTCATAGTGAATTCCACAATATTAAATGTCATCAATGTTATTAAAAATTTTACAACACTTGTGCTCTATTTGTATGTTTGTATGAGCCAAGGAAGGAAATACCTATTTTCTTTTACTTACTAGAGACAAACTGATGATGTCGAATTAAGCCCATTCCATCATTTGCTTTCTCACCCTAAGAGCGGCCTCTTCGTGACTCCAGTGGTGGCCTTCATAAAGGACACATTTCAAGCTCATCCGAACCCAGAGGAAGTAAGCCATGTGTTCTCGGTGCCACTAAGTTTCTTCCTGAGCCAGACAAACCACTCCTCCTATAACTTACCTGGCATCACTGGGAAAATTCATAGTTTCATGTACCAGGACTTTGACTCCAAAAAGATGTTCCACATATGGGGTCTGACAGCCATATTAGCAGTACTTGTTGCTGTCCTTCTCCTTAGTAGAAAGCCAATGTTTGAAGTTGACTTTGACTCCGAAGACCCCCTCCCTTTCTTCCAGCGTAATCTTCATTTGCAAATCAGCAAATTATAATTTGCTCATGGAGGCAGTGCCATTTTAAGGAATTGCATTACCCAGACTTCTTCCTGCTGCAGTGACACAATACTCATAGAAATTATGCTAGTTGCTTCAGGGTACTTAAGATTGAACATGGTGGCTTCGGGGTTAATGGGAATATGTCAGTGAAAGACCTTATTGGTATAATTCACAAGAATATACTGTATACTCGTTATGAAGTGAAGGTTCTCTATGAATGATGCAGAAAATCTGACCTTATTGTAACACTCAGTAAGGTATATGGGTGAACAATTAGCCCTGGATAATAATGGATCCTAAGTTGTTTGTGGACCAGCGAATCAGCGCTGTTGCCCTAATATCGTCCATGATATCCCAGTGGCCCCAACCATAGCTTCGTATATCATGTCTCAGCTTTTTATTGTGTTGCTATATAATTTCACATGGGCTATTCTGTTTTGCACGTCTACTCTTCTGCTTTCCCAGCTTTCTAAAGTAAATCACTGTAAACTGTGTATGAATTTGCTTGTAAATGTTCTATACTAAATAAAGTAGTATATTTTATTAGCTACATTATCTTGTACTGTATTTTCATAATACTATTAATACTGTATTTTCATAATAGTTTTCTTGTCATAAAAATCACAGACATAATGCATTGTTTTGGTTACGACTCCGGGGTGTCAGGGTCAGCTCCTGTTGTCCCAGTCTGTGTCCTTTTCCCCGTTGTCCTAGTCTGTAGTGTTTCCCCTGTTCCCTGTTGGCCGCATGGCTCAAAGAGCTGAGTGTGTGGCTATCTGTGAATTTCTCTGTCGTGTGTTTGAATCCTGTTTCCTCTGTTTTTGTATTTTTTCCCCTAGTGTTTCATTGTATAAGTTTTTCTAGTTCCTGTGTCTTCTGATTAGTATTTGGTTTTGGTTAAATTCTTTGTGCCCGTGTTTGTGTTTCTACCTGTTTGTTATTCCCCAGTGTTAGATTCTATTTTTCCTGTTTTCTTGGTTAGTTCTTAGTTTCCCTGTTTAGTTCCGTTGACTTAATTAGTTCCACCTGTTGCCTGTTTTTGTGCCTGCCCTTGTGTGTTTTCCTAATTGCTCTTTGTCCTGCACACTCACCGATTGGTTAATTACCCTGTTTGGTTTTTGTATTTAAGTTTCTGCCTGAGTTTTAGTCCCTAGTGGTTCATTGTTTGTGCCTGTCTAGACCGTTTTGTAAATTTAGTTTTTGTTTATCCACTTCTGTTTTTGACCCCTTGTGGTCCTTTCGTGGTTTTTTTTTGTAGCGTTCTTAGTGTTTTCTGCCACGCCCTCATGCCCGAGCTACCCGAATGCATGACAGGGGGTCTAACTTTGAAAAAGTGTTGATTGATTTTTGGTATGTGATGCTGTGCAATTAACTTTCTTCTTGTCCCGGCTGTTCCAATTACCCAGAATAGCATGTGTGCAAATTTAAAATCCCCTACCTCCTTCTAACACACGGACCAGGACTCTGACTCTGACTCATGACTCTGGCTTTTACCAATCTGATGCCATTCAAGAATATCTTTACATTTTTGAATGCTAACTGCCAGATCATCTACTTTGCATTTGAAATTTGACACTCAAGAAAATATGGGAAATATTCGGAATTTTAGAATTAGAACACAGGAAGATTGCTGATGGAATACTTGAGAAAGGGTTGTTTTCTTGGTACTAGGAACCTTCAAGCAATCACTTATCTATGACATCGGACAACAGCGTGCTCCTTTCTGCCCTGGATATTATTTTTTCACTTGTGTGAAGTCAATGTATCTATGTCAAGTAATTTTGTTGACCAATAAATTGTATCATCATCTCAATTTGAACATGTACAACAAAACCACAAGAAACTTTCTGAAAGGCGATGAATAAGAAAAGTAATTTATATGCCCCACGCATTTACACTTAGCGTGCAAACATTAGACCTATTAGTTTTTATAGGACTTCTTCCACTATCCAAATTCCTTATTCTTGTGACCTGTATGGAATATTATTTAGCACTATATAACGTAGAATACAAGTATTATGATATTATTAAAAAGTATGCCAAATATCCATGATGTAATCATTACAATGTAATCAACTGAGTATGTATTTGCACCTTTTGTTAGTCTGAGATTCTGTTAGCTACTTTATGTTAGTCCTGAATCTATGAATATTCACTTTTATTAATGTATATTTCATCACTATGTTAAAGGACAAATATATTATCAGCCTTTTAGTTAGACAATATGTAAAAGGCTGAAACTGCCAAGGTTTACTACTGAAGGAAGGGATTCGTCTGAGTTCACCAGAAGTTCACGGCTGAGCGTTTTTAAAAAACCAAGTGGAGCTGCTCGCGCCACCATTATGTTCAGCCGAGAGACCAAACGGCAAAAGAAATGATGGACAAACTTATCACCTAGGGGTGTGGATTAAGGGAAAAAACAATTATTGTGAATGGCTGAAGGAATGATGGTGCTTAAGTGACAAGATATTGTTAAATGATAAGAACTTATATAAAAATTGATGTAAAACAGTACTGGACACACTTTTACGTGTCCAGCCTTGGTTGTAACTTCATTGTTGCAATAAAGACTGAATTCTGGATACTGCACAAGCGGACCTCTGACTTCTGATTTGGCGGGGAAGGAGAAAAAACCATGACATAAATTGGCGTCACGAACAGGATCGGACAAGAGACCTGGGGAGGCGACCACCTGGCGGAGAACCGGGAGACACCCGTCTGCATTTAAGCGGCGCGCCCAAACATAGGTAAGGAAAGGTTTTTATTATTGTTTAATAGAATAGGGAAATAGAATAAGGAGACGGAGACGGGGGTGTCTCGGGGACATACGCCGCCAGGCAGAGCCTCCCGGTAAGGGTACTCGCCGATTAGAAGAACTAAAGATAAGAGAGCTGTTTGTGCAGTGTCCAGTGGGCCCAGTGTGTCTGTGATGTGAGAGAAATCCCTAAAGGAAGGGTCACGTGTGGATATTCCCTCAGAGATAAGCGCCTTGAAGAAGGAGAAAGTTGACCCTGAGGGCTTGATATACTGTTGCGAGGCGTAGAGGCCTTGAAGGTTTAATAGTAATTTAAAGGTATTGCCCTGAGAGAGGGCCAGTGTTTGTGCTGCAGGTTCTTGAATTAGTGTGAGTCAGAGACATCGCCCTAAGAGAGGGGGGTCTCCCTGTTCTGATAAAGTAAAGGTTGGGTTGCCCTAAGGGAGGGGCCCGTGTGTTTCAAGTTATGGGGGAAAAGTGCTGTTATGTCGTGATGCAAAGATATTGCTAAGTTGCTAAGGAATTGTTTTAAGCAAAGGTTATGTTGTGTTGCAAAAAAAATTTTGGTAAAGTAATAAGGCCAGAGAGAGCCTAAGTATTAGAAGTTGTGGGGATTTTAAAGGTCTGCTGAATCAGACTGGTTTTGTTATGCAGAAGTGGGGAAAGTGATCATATATGCAATTTTGGGTTGAATCAGAGAAAAAGCACATATATTTTTGACAGATAAGTTGAGTGATAAGGTGTATAAAGCAGAAATAAGTACCCCAGAGGTAAAACTGCTTAGGAAACTAAAATTAAAAAGGGATCAATCTAGCAGGGGGACTGGATAGAGCATTTGTGCATTTCTATAGAAAATCAATTATAGTAGTGAAAGTGCAGGTAGGTGAGTTTAGAATTTTGACAAATCTCAAAATAAAGTTTTTGAATAAAATGTGATTAGAAGATTCTGTGGACTATAGAGACTAAGTTTAGAGATAAAGGGTATTAAAGCACATCTTTGTGAGAAAACAACAGGTCATAGACAAGAGGTTTCGTGACTTTCCATGGAATTAGGGAGTTTAACAGAGAAAGCATGAGGAGGCTCGTGTGCACGGTGGACAGACAAACGTAAATCAGGCTGATAAAAAAGAGAGAAGGGAAGTTTTTGAGGATCTAGCACAAGGGAAGCTTTGGTATATGTGTGCCCGTAGATAATTGGGTGCAACGTTAGGAGTAAGTAGAAAATAATTTAGAGTCAGTGACACTTTAAGGTGAAGTAGGTACAGTCAGGGAGAAAATTCTTATTAAGGAAAAGAATAGAACACGGGTTGGCTGTGAGGAAATTTGCTAATTTTGCTAATTATTTTAGACAGGAAAACAGCCCAAGTGACAGTAGAGTGGAGGAAAGCAGTAAAATGAAGGGCCCAGTAAAGGCAGCAGACACACCAGTACAGCAGCTGGGGAAGGAGCACCCCCTGCTTAAAACAAAGATAGAAAAGATGTCTAAAAAGTGGGAGAATAGAACAAAGGCTCTGGTAACTAAGTGGCCTAAAGGGGGCGCACATGGGATGTAGCAGTGTGTGAGGAGATGGAGACTCTGATAAAGTATCATAAGGCTAATAAGAACACAGAAAGGCGTAAAAAGAAAAGGCGTAAGGAACTGGAAGTTTTGAGGTTGTTTAAAGTAAAGGGAGAGACCTGGAGAAGGGACCAGAAAGCAATGAGAAAGGCATTAAGTGAGAAAGAAGAGATGAGGCAGGAAGAAATATGGCCACCATCTTATCAAAGTCAGTACCCGTTAGTGGAAGCCCCTCCTCCTTCATACAAGGGTCAGTTTCCAGTAATAGAATAGAATAGGGGAAGGTAGAATTCGAAGGTGAGGTGACTCAGACGGAGGAAGCAGGAAGAGAGCAGAAAGGAACGGCAAGTTGTTTAGATGGATACAGGGAAGTGAGTGCATTGCTGCGGCAGGCCGTGGAGGAAGGACTGAGTGAGCTAATAACAGAAGGCCAGGTATGTGGGTCTGAGAAAAGGGGAAGTGCTAAAATGGTGGGGTACGGAGTAAGTAGTGGTAGTGATGCAGAAGGGCTGATGCACCTGCTGGACACCCCTAACCCTCCATTTAAAGGATGGAGTCAGTTTCAGGAGAAGGAGACAGAAACAGAAAGTGAGGAAGGAGTAGAGGATAGAGTAGTGAGAAGCAGGAGGGCTGTAAGGCCCCCCGCCAGGTACACTCCGATGCTTCCGTTGATGGTGAAAGGAGCACAGACACAGTATGTGCTGTGGGCAGGACAGGATCTGGAGGGCCTGCTTCTCAGACTCCCAGTTCTGGCAGAAGGGGCCGGAAAGTGGATTAAAGCATTAGAGGAGGAAACTATGGGTCGGCTCCTGGCGATAGGGGACATAAAGGCAGTTATGGCTCGTGCTTTGGGGGTGGACGCAATGGAGAGACTACTGCGAAGCAGTGGCCTGGCAGCGGCGACAGGGACTCCTGTGAATGATGCATGTCCCTTTGACGGTTACCGTGCTAACCTCTGGCACCAGCTGCGATTAATGTTTCCTCCACGGCTGAGTGTGGTTGAAATGAAGGTGGAGCCCATAAAGGAGGGGGAGAGCCCAGCTGCCTATCTGCAAGCTCAAGAAAAGCGGTGGCGCACTGAGACAGAGCAGGACCTGCAGAATCCAGCATTCAGAGGTCTATACCGGAGGGCACTGCAGGATGCACTCCCTAAGCCAGTGAGAAGCAGGCTAAGGCAAGTTGTGGGACTTATTACTATGCCTGAGGAGCAGTACCGTGAGCAGCTGATTCACGCTATTGACTTGTACAGAGAGGAGGAGGACTCTGCTAAAGAGCGTGAGAGGGAGCTGACAAAGAAACTGAATCAGATGCAGCTGGAGGAGCTGACCGCTAAAAAGAAAAAAGTCCAGGCACCAGTGGTCTCTCCGGACCCCAGCCCCCGGGGGCAGCCTGTGGACAGCCGACAGTCTCCTGTCGCTGGGGCCCCTCAGAACACTAATTGGTCTTCGGCCCCTGATTGGAATAGAGAGAATAGATATGATAGGTGGGGGGGTGACCAGAGAGCACCTGATTTCCCACAAATTAGACAATCCCAGTCTATGGGAAGACTGAGGAACAGGCCACTTCAGCTGGTGTGCTGGAACTGTAACCAGCCCGGACACACCTCTAGAGTCTCATAGAGCCCTATGGGCACGGTTAATCCAGGAGGCTCTGTAGGTCCAATGCCAAATAGAGGCAGGGGTGGAAATCCGCAATTGCAGAATAACAGATCACGGGGTCCGATCAACCCGTGGGCCCAGGGACATTTATTCTAGGGGTGCCCAGAGAATCCTAAAGGGGGACCTCAGATGCCAATGTTGAGTAAGGGGTCTGAGGCTGAGCCGATGCTGCAGGTTCAAATAAATGGCAAAGTAATTCCAATGATGATAGGCACTGGAGCCACCTACACTTGTGTAGGACTAAAAGATGCCAGTCATATCCCCCGGTCCGCTGAGAAGGTCAGGACCATAGGATTCTCGGGAAAAGTGCAGCATATTCCAAAATCTGCTCCAGTGGAGATTAAGATAGGGGACAAAAATGTAAATATGCCCATACTAATATCAGAGCACACCCCAGTGAATTTGTTAGGCAGAGATGCTTTGTGTCAGCTGCAGATAGACATAAAATGTACAGAGGGGGGTGTAGAGGTGCTCAGTGGACAGTACAGACTCATGCGACAAAATTTGTTGTTCCATAGAGGGCAGTATAGTTTATATGGGATTGAAGATGTTACTGGAAAAATTTGGGAAATTTTAGAACAGTGGGGCCCATTTATACAAGAACAATATAGCAATAGGTTAAATTGGACACAGGACAAACATATTTGTTTGTTGTGATGGGGAAAATTCAGTGATCCTGAAGTAAAGGGTGAGTGGGATCAGCTGATAGAGTCTCTGCCTGGCCGGGAGAAAGAAAGGATGTGCATGATAACAGATGGGATAATATTAGGCCCTGAGGGAGTAGCCATTCCGATACAGAAAACGGGAATAGTGCAAGAATGGTACAACATACCAGACACGGAGTATGGGGCGCCGTTTGTAAAGATAGCAAACATTTTTGTACTTGCCACTTTTTCAACATTTAGTGCAATTTTCTGACATTTAGCTAGAAGTCAATGGTGTTGTGGATCATCAGGTTTTTTTGCTGTGTAAATTATGTTCAAAATTGTTCAACATATGTAAATATAAATGGCTTGTCTATATATAAATATTAAATGTAAATGTTAAATATAAATGTTAAATGTAAATATAAATATAAATGTTAAATATAAAACTTAAATGTAAATGTAAATATAAATGTTAAATATAAAACTTAAATGTAAATGTAAATATAAATGTTAAATATAAATGTTAAATGTAAATATAAATATAAATGTTAAATATAAAACTTAAATATAAATCTAAATGTTAAATGTTAAATCTAAATGTTAAATGTTAAATCTAAATGTTAAATGTAGACTCTAAATGTTGAGAACGTATGCAAATTAGCCACGCCCATTTGCGTAAAATGGGCGGTACCGACGAGAGCGCAGGTTAGGGCTGATGCATATTGGTCAATACTGACACGCGAACGTGCTATCTTTCATGTGATGTGTTTAGTGATTTTCATCTGACAAACAGAAAAAGTATGCAGTAATAATAATGGAATGAAGGGGAAACATTAATGCAACAGTCTTCATGTGCAAATGAAAAATCATATTGTCTAGCCAACAGGAAGCTACCATACACATAAATAAAAAATATATGTATACCTATATGTATTCGTTACATTTTACAAAAATACTCTGCAGACTGATGTTGCTACCTATCTGTTAGCTGTCACTAAAGTCAGAACTTACTGATATCGGTGATGTAGGGGCATTAATACTGGATGTGCATGAGTGCACTGCCGTTATTGAAATGTGACCGATAACCACGATCCCCCTCCCGCCCCAAAATACATTCATAGCTTTCCGATGTCACAGTGGAAGGTGTACATGATGTTGCTCCCGGCTGTGTAGCAATACCATGTAACGCAGCGCGAACAACTGCCAAAACTGCACATTCTATGGCCTCTAAGTGAGCGGAATTCGCCATATTGTCCTGCATCAGCCCTAACCTGCGCTCTCGTCGGTACCGCCCATTTTACGCAAATGGACGTGGCTAATTTGCATACGTTCTCAACATTTAGAGTCTACATTTAACATTTAGATTTAACATTTAACATTTAGATTTAACATTTAACATTTAGATTTATATTTAAGTTTTATATTTAACATTTATATTTATATTTACATTTACATTTAAGTTTTATATTTAACATTTATATTTACATTTACATTTAACATTTATATTTAACATTTATATGTACATTTACATTTAAGTTTTATATTTAAAATTTATATTTATATTTACATTTAACATTTATATTTAACATTTACATTTAATATTTATATATAGACAAGCCATTTATATTTACATATGTTGAACAATTTTGAACATAATTTACACAGCAAAAAAACCTGATGATCCACAACACCATTGACTTCTAGCTAAATGTCAGAAAATTGCACTAAATGTTGAAAAAGTGGCAAGTACAAAAATGTTTGCTATCTTTACAAACGGCGCCCCATAACGGAGCCCCACATAGCGGTGGCTTTTAATCAGTCCATGCTGGATCTGGGAGAAATGATGCAGCGAGCAAAGCAGGTGGTTTGGGTGCCGACGGTGCGTGAAGGCGTGCAGGCAGCGGCAGGAGAGAAGATGTTAAGGATTCAGTGGAGTGCAAAGGTTGTAGGTGATTTGAAGTTAGACAACAGAGATTCGTGGCTGTGGAGCATGATAGGAGTACAGTGTGATGCAAAAGAAAGTACAGAGGAATGTTGGCAGGAAATGGAAAGAGAAGTGCCTGAGGAGGTGTGGACTGCTCACGATACAGATGTAGGCCTAGTAAATTCAGCTAGCCCACTTGAAATTTATCTTAAACCAGGGTGCACACCTCCCTGGAAAAACCAGTACTCCTTGAAACCTGAGGCTGAGGAAGGTATAAGGGAAAGCATAGAGGGATTACTGGATGCAGGGGTGTTGGTGCCTACCATTAGCTGCTGCAACACCCCCCTCTTGCCTGTGCCAAAGGCAGGAGGTGAAAAGTGGAGGCTGGTACATGATTTGCATGCAGTAAATGAGGTAGTGGAGGATCAGACAGCAGAAGTTCCCAATCCACACACACTGTTGACAAATGTGCCCCCCAATGCAAAATGGTTTACAGTTGTGGATTTGTGTTCAGCGTTTTCCAGTGTGCCCCTTGCAGAACAGTCACAGTTTCTGTTTGCTTTCACCTACAGGGGTCAGCAGTATACCTACACGAGGATGCCACAGGGATTTAAGCATTCACCGCATGTTTTTAATCAGGTGCTTAAGGCAGACTTAGATGGACTGAATTTAAAAAGTACAGTGATACAGTATGTGGATGATCTATTGTTGTGTGCTGAAATGCTGGCAGACTGCCACCAGGACTCAGTGCAGTTGCTGAAGGTCTTGGCGAAAGGGGGGCATAAGGTGTCCAAGGCCAAGCTGCAGTACTGCCAAGAGCAGGTTACGTACTTGGGGCGTTACAGAGCTCTCCCATTGAAAATAGCGAGATGGTGTTGTTTGTGGATGGCTCATGTTGGAGAGATGGGGATGCCTTGAAGGCTGGGTTTGCTGTAGTTCAGGCACAGGGTGATGATTTTTACACTCTCTTTTCAAAGCCAGCGGCACAACCGTGTTCCACTCAATTAGCGGAGCTAAAGGCTTTGACTGAAGCGTGCCGGCGAGGACAACATAAGACGGTTACAATCTACACAGACTCTGCATACGCATACGGTGTATGCCATCTTTTTGGAGCAGTCTGGAAGCAAAGGGGGTTTCGCAAAAGTGACAGCTCCCCCATTCAGCATTATAATCAGATTTTGCAGTTGCTACACGCAATGATGCGTCCTAAGCGTTTGGCTATTGTTAAGTGTCAGGCCCACCGCAGAGGTCGTGATTTTGTTATTCGAGGCAATGCGGCCGCTGACTGTTTCTGATCTGGTGGCCCTGCAGGAGCGTGCGGGCCCCTATGAGGCCTCAGTGTGGCTAAAAAGGGGGGCCTCTAAGGATACTAATGGTCTGTATCGCAACCATGAGGGACTTTTGGCCGCACCTCTGTCTCTGGTGAACATTTTCATAACGGATGCGCATGGTCTTGACCATTGCGCAAGGGGGGAGGTGTTATGGAAAATTACACGACAAGGTTTCTGGGCACCTCAGATGCAAGCAATGGTGGATGCAAGGTTGTCCGAATGTGAAGTGTGCATTAAGAACAATGTGCGCAAATCAATCATGGCCCCAATAGGGCACATTCCAGTGCCTGAGGGACCGTTCAGACACTTGGTGATGGACTATGTGGACGTGGGAAAAACAGCATATGGAAAGCGATATGTGCTTGTGATTGTGGACAGGTTCAGCAGATGGGTAGAGGCAATACCGTCCAAGGACATGGGGGCGATGACAGTGGTGAAATTCCTGATCAGAGAGGTGATTCCGAGGTTTGGGATACCAACTGAAATCAGCTCTGATAATGGAGCTGCATTTGTGGGGAAAGTTACTAAGTTAGTGCTTCAACAGCTGAGAATAAAACAAAGGTTGGCATGTGTGTATCACCCTCAGTCGCAGGGCATGGTGGAGAGAGTGAATGGCACACTTAAGCAGAAGCTGAATAAGATTTGCGCCACCACGAAAATGAACTGGGTGGATGCACTGCCAACAGCCTTGATGGCGTATCGGATGGAAACGCACAGGGTGACGCATTTGTCTCCGCATGAAATGCTGACAGGGAGACCAATGCCTGGATCGACTTGGAGGGGGCCGTATAAGGGACCCAGCCTAGATCAGCTGGGGGATGAATTAAAGTTGTACATGAGAACGTTAACGAAAAAATACACAAAGCTATTTCCAAACAGGAAAAGGAGAAAGCACAGAAAGAAGACACAGACCAGGAGGAGCCAGTCATCTTTCCAGGAGATAAAGTCTACCTGCGAGTGTTCCGGCGAAAGTGGCACGAGCCCCGACGAGAGGGACCCTTCAAGGTGACACGAGCCACAGCAACAGCGGTACAGGTAGAAGGGAGTAACATGTGGTATCATTTGAACCACTGCACTAGAGTACTGCACGAAAGGCAGATAGTCACTGAAAACGACACAGAGGATACAGCTGCCCTTGATTCAGATGGCCCTGATGGAGCTCCCAGAGGAGCTCCACAGCTTGGAGAGGAGCCAGTTTCAGGTTCAGAACAGACTGAGGGTCAAGAGGGAGCGTCGCAAGCAGACCAGCCACTCCAGACAGGACACGAAGCTGTGGGTTCTGGTACGGCTGACAGCGATGATATTGGTGATGCTAATGATATATCAGGCCCTTCAGGTCTGGGGGCACAGCAGGACCGCAGGTCAGGTGAGTTCAGAACAATTGACTTCACTGACTCAGCCTTGTCCTTTGATGCTGAATAACCTCTCAGATAACAATGAGCGAAAGCGGAGAGAGGTAGGGA
This sequence comes from Brienomyrus brachyistius, assembly GCF_023856365.1. Lineage (NCBI taxonomy): Eukaryota > Metazoa > Chordata > Actinopteri > Osteoglossiformes > Mormyridae > Brienomyrus > Brienomyrus brachyistius. Next base: position 1,655,540 of record NC_064545.1, on the reverse strand, counting down.
GGAGATATGGGAGTGAGGAGAGTGAGCATATTGTAGAATATACCCAGGATGAAATAGACCTGGATGGATTAGCAAAACATACGCTTGGAAATTGGTGGTATAAATGGGCTAAGTATACTGCCGCTTCATTAGGACAGGAGGGGTGTGTGTTGTGTGCAGGTCCTGACCCTTCAGTTAGGGTAGTCCCGTTCCCATACACTAATAAATGGTGTGAAGAATGGGAAATGGAGAGGATTATGAGATTCTGGAAGAGTCTGTGTCAGGAGGGGCAGGCTCCTGAGAAAGACTGCAGACCCATATCTAACCAGTCAGAGCGCATACCATACTGCCCATATCAGTGTCTGATATATCAGGGAAATACTAAATATGCTTACAGGGTGGAAAAGCATTGTGGGCAGTTTAAGCCCTGGGAAGGGGGACAGCAAGATATTATGATGAACAAATTGAGTTTTTTCAAGGGACTTATTTATGAGTGTTTTACAAATGATAGGCCAGAGGAGGTAGGCATCTTCTGGGGAATCTGTGGAACTGTTTGGGATGTGAAAGGTCCCCGATCACAGAACGGAGAACTATCACGTGTTCCGCTGGATGTGCTAGAAAACCAGAGTGTGCCCCTGGCAGATGTGTGGTGGCTGTGTGGTAAGGAGGGCGGATTGAGGCCTACTCTTCCCTATAATTGGGGAGGCCTCTGCGCTAGGGTAATGTTAGCCAGCCAGGTGGATATATATTCTAGAAGACGACCATCTAGGTCCCGCAGATTTGTTGCAAATTATGAGAAGGATCCCAATGTATATATAGATGCGATTGGCCAGCCGAGGGGCATTCCAGAGAAATATAAGGCGAGAAGTGAGATAGCTGCTGGTTTCGAATCAATAGTAATTTGGCCTACTCTTAACAAAAATGTGGAATGGATAAATTATTTGTACTATAATCAGCAGAGGTTTACCAACTATACTCAGGAGGTACTCGCATCTCTGGGGGAGCAGCTTCAGGCCACCAGTCTGATGACCTGGAAGAACAGGATGGCCCTGGATTGGCTCCTGGCAGAAAAAGGGGGAGTGTGTGTGCTGTTCGGGGATCAGTGCTGTACGTTTATTCCTAATAATACAGCCCCGGATGGTTCCTTTACTGAGGCTATGAGAAAGTTGCAGGGGTTACAGGATGAGATGGCAAGTAATGCAGGACAACATGACGGGTTGTTTGACTGGTGGTATGATATGTGGGGAAATTGGCAGCAAGCCCTTATGAAAGCACTCTGTGTGGGTGCTGTGCTCATTTTTGCTCTGCTACTAATCTTTTGTTGTGTAGGTCCTCTTGTTCGCTCCCTAGTGGGGAGAGCACTGGCCTGGCAGGCGACTATAGCTGCAATGTCTAGAGTGGTGGGAGGACCGTTTGGAGTGGCATCCTCCTGGACCAACACGGAAACGGATGGTGACATAGACACCTTGGATGCAGTCCTGACCATAGCTGAAGTTCGGCCATTCCGTGTGTGAATACTCCGAGCAGGAGACCTGCAGCATGCCTGCCTCCCACGATATCTGGGATTTTTTCTGATTAGGACAGACTGTCCGTTATAATAGTCTGAAATGTTATTAGTTAACCTTTTACTTATCTTTATATTACATATATCTGTTTTTGTATTGGGTTTGTAATAGATTTTGTAGTCCTGCTGTATATGCAATATATCCAAGGGAGGTCATTGTATGGCGATCCTCCCCTCCCTTTCCTGATGTACCCTCTTTATTGCTGTTGGTTGACTCGCAGTGTTAGTAGTTTGTGAGCCATGCCTGCCATGGACCCCGAAGGGGGGCCGTGCCTGTGGCGGGCTGGGAGTGGAATTTCCCTAGGACTTAGGGTTTTTGCCCTCCCTCCTAAGCTGGATGTACAGGATTGTGTGTGGGACTCCATGGAGTCCCAAAGGGGGGAAATATATGGAATATTATTTAGCACTATATAACGTAGAATACAAGTATTATGATGTTATTAAAAGTATGCCAAATATCCATGATGTAATCATTACAATGTAAACATTATAATGTAATCAACACAATGTAATCAACTGAGTATGTATTTGCACCTTTTGTTAGTCTGAGATTCTGTTAGCTACTTTATGTTAGTCCTGAATCTATGAATATTCACTTTTATTAATGTATATTTCATCACTATGTTAAAGGACAAATATATTATCAGCCTTTTAGTTAGACAATATGTAAAAGGCTGAAACTGCCAAGGTTTACTACTGAAGGAAGGGATTCGCCTGAGTTCACCAGAAGTTCACGGCTGAGCGTTTTTAAAAAACCAAGTGGAGCTGCTCGCGCCACCATTATGTTCAGCCGAGAGACCAAACGGCAAAAGAAATGATGGACAAACTTATCACCTAGGGGTGTGGATTAAGGGAAAAAACAATTATTGTGAATGGCTGAAGGAATGATGATGCTTAAGTGACAAGATATTGTTAAATGATAAGAACTTATATAAAAATTGGTGTAAAACAGTACTGGACACACTTTTACGTGTCCAGCCTTGGTTGTAACTTCATTGTTGCAATAAAGACTGAATTCTGGATACTGCACAAGCGGACCTCTGACTTCTGATTTGGCGGGGAAGGAGAAAAAACCACGACACCTGTTGATCAGCTGTTTAGATGATGACACAGTCCTGATGATGCATTTGTATCTTTCAAGTTCACCCTTACCACTACAGCACATATTAATATCAATAAATCACATTTATGGATTTTTTTAAATATGTTTGCATTTCACTTGACAGCATAGCATAACTGTCATGTTTTATTAGCTTCTTAATATATATTCAGCTCAGTGTAGCAGTGTACCATTTAAAGCATAAAGTCATAGGAACTGTATAGCTAGTATGCACACAGACGTTTATTAATCACAAGTCATATCATCATGACAATATTGAACAATGTTATGGCACATGGCAAGTTTTCCTCATCTGGTACAGGCCTTCAGATATAGTGTGCTACCAGCCTGCCTTTCTTCTCACGCTCCATGCTTGATGAGGTTGATGTTTTTTAAGCAGCAGCCATGGTTCTCAGTGCAGTTGCTCAATTCCACCCGCAGGCATTAGGCATCCATTCAGTAGTCAAGGCTGCTTTGAGGGCCAGTAACCAAACGAAACCCAGACTTCTTCTGTATTCTGCAGGCCTTCTTGCCACAGTCAGCTGTTTGTCTTTTTAAAAAAGAAAAACAAGGCCAGATCTACACTATAAGAGGCTTTGCACCACTGGTTTAACTGTTACAGTTAAATCACATATTTCCACATGACTCTAATGAGAAGGTGTGTGATGGCATTGTGGCTCGAATCTCACCTCCGCTTTGTGTGTGTGGAATTTGCATGTTCTCCTGGTATTACTGGCCTATTCTGGTTTCATTCCACAATCCAAAAATACAGTTTGGCTTATTGTGGTCTGTAAAGGCACCTGTAGTGCATGATTGTGTACATATGCTTACTGACTGCTTTATTGTGTACACCGTGCTAGTACTAGGTTGGACCCATTTTTTCCCTTCAAAACTGCATTAATTCTTTGTGACATAGAATCAAAACGCTGTTTGAAACATTCCTCAGAAACTTTGGTCCATGCTGACATGATGGCATCACACAGTTGATTTGGTTTTTTGGGCTGCACCTTCATGATCCAAATCTCCTGTTCCACCACATCCCATAGATGCCCTATTGGATTGAAATCTGGTGACTGGAGGCCTTTTGAGTACAGTGAACTGTCTGAGGCTGCCACGAAACCAGTCTGAGATGATATTAGCTTTGGACATGACCTGTTATTCTGCTGAAAGTAGCCATTCGAAGCTGGGTACGCTGTGGTCATAAAGGGATGGATATGGTCAGCAACAATACTTAGGTAGGCTGTGGTATTTGAACAATACTCAATTGGTACTAATGGGCTCAAAATTTGGCAATAAAATATCCTCCACACCATTACACCACCACCACCAGCCGGAATTGTTGATCTCATCTGACCAGGCAACATTTTTCCAATCTTCCATTGTTCAATTTTGGTGAGCCTGTGCCCACTGTAGCCTCAGTTTCCTGTTCTTAGCTGACAGGAGGAGCACCTGGTGTGGTCGTCTGCTGCAGTAGCCCATCTGCTTCAAGGTTTGACAGGTTGTGCTTTCAGAGACGCTCTTCTGCATGCCTTGATTGTACTGAATGGTTACTTTTGCTTTTCTATCAGCTTGATCCAATCTGGCCATTATTCTCTGACATGTACCTTCAACAGGACATTTTCAGATGTTCAGAACAGTTTATTGTTCAGAACATACTGCAATTGGTTGTGGTTCAGTGCAGTTAACACAGAGATGAGTGCAGTTAACAAGACACAATACAAACATAACAGAGAACCGCCGCTCCCTGGATGTTCTTCCTTTTTTTAGTACATTCTCTGTAAACCCTAGAGATGATTTTGTGTGAAAATCCCAGTAGATCAGCAGTTTCTGAAATACTCATATAACCCAGATTGGCATTAGCAACCATACCACATTCAACATCACTTTAAATCACCTTTCTTCCCCATTCTGATGTTTGATTTGAACATTAACTGAAGCTGCTGATCTGTAGCTGCATGATTTTATACATTGTGCTACTGACTAATAAAAAGTGGGCAGTGAGTGTACAGTCATGTGAAAAATTGGACACCCTAAAGGTGATGTAATTGGATCATCTATACAAAAACAAGTAACAAAATCACTTATTTAAGAATTTTTGTATCACTCTATTTCAATTTAGGTAATTATAGAAAGAACATGAGAAGACATGAACAGGAAACTGGAGGAAAAGTAATACCTTGTTTTGCTCACAGAATTCAACCGCCTGTTAGTCTCAGAAATTATATTACACCCTGCAACATAAGTTTTTGGAAATTTTAGAGGCGTTCCTCACAGCTAATGCTGTGAGAATTTTGGTGAGAGGGGGATATACAGTGTTGAAGTAACTGCCTAAAGTATAAACATGTTACTTGTGAGTCAGAATTAGCACAGTAACAGAAGTGAAACTCGACACTCAAAAGTGTCGACTTGTAGTCATCTTCTAAAGCATATGTCCGAGAAATCAGAGAAATGAAAGTAGATAGTCCATGTCAAATGAAAGCCTTCGTTACAGTAAAACACTGAAGAGCATACAAGGACCATAAATGTACTAAAAATTAGGCTGAAAGCATTACTACTGTCTCATTTTATCACTAATATAGTGAGTTTCCCCACTGGCAAATTTTATCATTGGGACCCCTGTATAGGCAAATTATTTCGTATGGGGACCCCCAGTCAGCAAATTATGGCAAATGACAATCTGATCCTCCCTCGTACCCCCACCCCCCATTTCCTTTTTACTCTTTTCCGATGCTGTGGACCTTGGCATTGTGTTGCTGATGTAATTTGTCCCTTAGCGAACAATATTTGGGGACTTCTCATTTGTAGTGTTTCAGGGCCTCCTGGAATCAAATGAACTGTGATATAATCAGCAATTACTCACACATTTGAACAGTGGTAAAAGCCAAACTTTTACAATCTCAAAACCACAAATTTATGGAAAATTCATTGACAAGCAGAATACACTGAAAAAAATATCAAATTCTAAAAATAGTTTCATCCATCTAACAACTGCTTATCCAGGATAAGGCTGTGTGGGCCTGGGGCCAAAAATATTTCTTGAAATATAATGCAGCAGAAAAGGGGAAACATGAAAAAGTATTAAAATGTGGGAAAAAAACAGAATCACTATTTGATAAAACCACATTGTTTAATGAAAAACAAACCAGAATCTCCCTGGTAACGAAAAACTGTTGTGGGACCATTTTGCAATGTGGTGCATACGAAGGTTTTAAACACATTATGAAACAGTTTTTTATGTTGCAATTTCCAAAAAGGAAGTAGAAACTAGTAACTTCTTAACTATATACGCGATTTGCATTTACAATGTGGTTTGCAATCGCATGTCATCTTGCATCAACACTGGATTTTAAAAACAGTTGAACTGTGAGAGAAAAGTTAATGTGAATTAGATTACATTAATTAATTACATAAATTAAAAATAAACATGTAACTCAAATGCATTACCATACATGTTGTGTACAGGAGGATTATTCCTACAATTAAGCAATTAAAACACTATTTAAATATAAAAGCAGGCAAATCAGTCAAAGGTTGAATAAAAACTCGTTCATTCATCACAAATGTCAAAAGAACATATGAAATCCATCAGTATTTAACTGGGTTTTGACAACAACATTCTTCAACAATAAGCCCAAGTATAGTGTACCTGCCATTCTTACCGTTTCTTGGTATCAGTCAATACACTGTTAAAATATTATTTAATTCATCTACACCAATAAAATATTGTTGATAATGTACAATTAAACATACAGATTTTTTCTTATCGAGAAATATAATACAGAAATACAATAAACAAGAACACAATATTCTGTAATTATACAAAAACATGCACAAAATGTCAAATAATTTCAAGGCCGACTAGGATTGACATACATTCTAAGGAACATCCAGAAGAATTTCTGACTCAGTACGGCAGTTAGTGCTGGGTTCACATGGGGAAGCTTGCCTTTTGGATATGAAAGATAACTCCTTTGTTCCGTCACCTGTGGCTGAGCTGGAGATATGACGGAAGAGCTTTCGCACGCCAGTGTCCCTGAGCGAGCTTCGAAATGAGCGTGCGGCAAACACATACAGCAGGGGGTTCACCGTGCTGCTGATGAAGACCAAAGCCCCGGTGACAAAGGCCATGTTGGCCCTTACAGACTCCACGCCCTCTGCCATGTCAGCATGCCACCTCTCCAGTATGATAGCCATCAGAGATAGAATGTTACACATGTGATGAGGAATCCAGCACAGGGCAAAAACAATCACGACGCTGATTATTAAAACCATGCTGTTCTGCTTAAATTTGAAGGTCATTTGTGTAATTCGCTTCCATAAGCAGCCATAGCAGATGACAAGGATGGCGAAGGGAACCACGAAGCCCACCATGGTTTCAAGAAGCAGAAACACCACCTCTTCGCTGGTTGAAGAGTATTCCCTAAACAGACATTGCTCCTTGTCTTCCTCTTTTTCCAGAACTTGTGTGGGAATTACAGGAATGCTGAAGATGAAAGCCAGAATCCATAGGACAAGCAGTAATTTGTTCAGTAATTTTTTCTTCTTCCAGTTGATGGAGGTGAATGGATAACGGACGGCAATAAAGCGCTCAATGCTCATGACGGTGATGAAGAACACACTGCTGTACATGCAGGAGTTAATGATGTACACCATGGCTTTACATACCGCCTCGCCAAAGACCCATGAGCGCACGAGTGAGTAGATCCACAGGGGTAGCGTGACGAGCACCAGCAGGTCGGCAACAGCCAGATGGAGGATAAGAACGACAGTGTGCGAGCGCTTTTTGACGTGCCGCAGAATTGTCCAGATCACCATCAAGTTCCCTGGCATCCCCACTATGAAAGATAATGCCAGGATAACACAGGCTACCACGGTTTCACCTGCAATGTCCTCCATTTGCTCAGATGGCCATGTGCTTGTGCCATTCATGTCTCACTCGTTGTGTCTGGAAGCATGTAAAGAGAGAAAACTGCTGTGCAAGCAAGAAATGCCTTCTTCTATGCAGTGTGGAGAACAGGAAGGACGCTATTTGGGAGGTATCTTGAGAGACAGAAGTTGGTGATTCATACATCTGATTCCTGTGCTTTGAAAATACAATGCTAAGGATTATATAAAACACAAAAAGCTAAAATGAAGTGGGGAAAAGATGTCATTTCATGGAGAAAAAATCTAGCTGTATGGTTGATTTGCCTTTACGGACTGTTGGCTATTATATATATTTTGTTCATAATAATATTTTTATAGATTTTGCATTAATGCTAACCAAAGTCATTTTTACAATATTTTTATTACTTAAATTGCTTCACCCCGCGACCCAGTAGGATAAGCGGTTTGGAAAATGGATGGATGGATGGAAATTGCTTCATTGACAATTGATTTGCAACAAATGCAGCAGTGGTCAATCTTTTCAGCAAAGACCCAGCGTGTATGCAGGTTTTTAGGGTAACCTTTTTTCAAACCCAGGTGTCAGGACTCTTCAGCCAATCAGGCCCCTAGTAATCTAATTAGGGAGTTGGAGTGAAAACCAGCGCACACAATGGTCATTCTGGATAAGAATGTTCATGCCTGCCCTAAAGGAAGGATTTTTTAGAGATCAGTTAGAAATTGGAAACGAGGTGCCAAGGTAGATAATCGGTGAATCCAGTGACAGAGCAAGTGAAACTGAATCTGCTTTATTCCAGGTGAAAACAATATCCACAATATGTTTAAAAGCGAGTAGATCACAGTTGTCTCCACCTTCTGGCCATATACCTCCTACTTAAAACCCTCATAATTACATGATCCATCAGCGATTTCTTTTTCTAATAATGTACTAATTTTTATGTCTTTGAAATTTTCATATAAATAAGTTCAGTATCCATGAACAAACTGGAAAGAAATATAATAAAGTAATAAATAATAAGTAATACATATTTATTAATTTATTACATACAACTAATACGACAAAATGTTAGCTATGAGCCTCAGATATGTTGTTCTGTCATAAAAGAAAACGAATTGAATCGTATGGTAAAACATAAATATGTCTACAGCAGGCGAAATGAAGTAGAAAATACTCTGGGCATCGATACCGGAAATGCGCCTATGACGTCACGCAGGACCGGAAGAGGTGGGTGAGGAGCGAAGGTCCGACCTACAGCAAAACAGCAGTAGTAAATAATAATGCTAAAAGTGCAACAACAACAAACAAAGTAGGTCTTGTGTGCGCTCAGTAGATTGACACGGTTTAACGCCACAGCTGGATTTATCCCAGAAAGACAGCCGAGCAGGCAGCCGTGTCTGCTTTTAAAGGCAGGCTTGGAGCGGAGTTGGACCAGATAAGCAGCACCGACGCGGGACTATAGCAGGGCGAGGGGGGTGTGTGCTATACACTTTTAACAGATCCCGATTGCCCTTAGCTTCCGAGCTTTGTGTTTTTCACACCTCCACCCGATCTGTTAGTAGTTTTTTTGGGGAAACACATGTCCTTCTTCGCTTTCTCAAGGTTCCAGAATTGAAAACGCAGAGACTTTAAATCGCGATCTTAAAGTCGGGTGTTAAACTTCACCATAAGGCTGTAAACCTGTATGGAGAGCACCGACACATGAACCCTGTCCAACAGCAGTGTCATAGTATCTTTGCTAGGTAATTTTGTTTTAAAAGCGACATTATTGTCCGTTTTCTGCCGCGATGCCCCTGTTGTTCTTGGAGAGGTTTCCTTGGCCCAGTCTGCAGACCTACACAGCCCTTAGCGTGGTGCTGCTCGCCGGTAGTATCCTGAGCGCATATACCGCTGTGAAGGACTTGGCAGTGGACAGTCCGATGGCCGATGACCGGCCGCTCAGCCTTGAAGGAGATGAAGAGCATGGATTTCGGGGTCCTGCCCAAGCCACAGACGTGCTGCAGTATCTAGCTAAGGATAGCCTTTTAGTGTGGGTGAGAAACTTTTTATCTTTGCAATACCAATAGGTGTCTTGTAAAAAAATACATATAAAAGCAAAACCTGCTTTCGATTATAGTAGATTTAATATTAAACATAACAGTTTCAGTAATTGTTACTTCTTTCAGGTGCTCGTGAACACAGCTTGCTGTTTGCTGATGTTGGTCGCCAAGATGATTCAGTGGATGGTGTTTGGACCTCTCAGAGTCAGCGAAAAGCAGGTGAGGACAAACGAATTGTGTTCATTCAAATAAGCTAGCCGGTCGCCCTCTCTTGAAAGTTCAGGTGTACACAACATTTTACTGCTCATCTATTCCATTTTTTAAAGGCTTATACTGGACATGTTTGTGGGACGATTTCATTCTTATGTTTATTGTAATTAACTTGGCGATAATTCCAGTAATATTTTTCCTGAACATTGAAAAATATCAATTGCTCTAATATACAAACAAAATAATTGCCTGACATGTTTTATAAAGTCCTCACCCTGTTTGCTCTCTCCACAGCATCTGAAGGACAAGTTCTGGAACTTTATTTTTTACAAATTTATCTTCATCTTTGGGGTACTGAATGTGCAGAACCTGGAGGAAGTAATTTCATGGTGCCTGTGGTTTTCCGTCCTCGTCTTCCTACACTTGATGGTCCAGCTCTGCAAGGATCGTTTTGAATACGTAGGTTTGGTCACCAGAGGTCATTGCTGCTGGTCTTTTGGTTTATAAGGCATTAATAGCCCAGAGCCTTTATGTGGTTACAGAAGGTGCTTTAGAAGTGGCCACATTAATATGCATTGGGGTTGAATGTTTGGCAGTCTTGACTCATCCGTGACACTTTATGTTGTGAACTTGGCTTGGCTTGTGTCTGCCATTCCCTACTGTTAGCTCTCCTTCTCGCCCACCACCCCGATGGGCAGCCATGGACGTGTGCTCTCCTTGTTGGTAGCCATGCTGGTGTCCTGCTGCGGAATGGCCGTTCTCTGTGGCTTGCGGGAGCACCCCCACGGACTGCACAGTGTGGCCTTCATGGCCGCTGAGGTAGGAGGTGGTTACTTTGCTTCCTCTCAGAGCACGATGTTGACAATATTTATTGTCCACTCAGTTACCTCCGTAGTTGGTATTTGTCAGTAGATTTTTACTGTGGGGGAAGATTTGAGCTTGTGCTTGAGAAAATTGACTTCAAGGGTCTGTGGACATGCCGTCTAGTTGCGTAAAAGTTAATGATGTTCTGTTTTTGTAGTGTCTGCTGGTTACCATTTGCACCGGACATGTCATAATGAGGTTAGTGTTTTAAGGAAGGTTTTCCTGCTTGAAGTGAGAGAGTTTAAGAAATCTATTGTGATGATGTTCAAAAATGGGAAGTTCAAGAATGTATCATTCACACACCTTTAAAACTTTGGTTGCCGTTCTCATTAGGGGACCTTTTCTTACTAACCCAGGTACACCATTCACCTGTGGGATCTGAACCATGTGGGCACTTGGGAGAGCAAAGGTACCTATGTGTATTACACTGACTTCATCATGGAGCTGGCCCTTCTTTCGCTGGACCTGATTCATCACATCCACATGCTGGTAGGCAGATCCTTCTCAAGCACACTTTTGGGGGCATTCCAAGGCTCTTTAGGTCATGTTCAGCTTGACATGAGTAAAGGAGTGTAGACAATAAATCAGTCAGACCATGGCTGTGTTGCTCTTGTGACCTGGGATTGGATGCGATAGACATCCATGTGGTGGGTATCCTTCGGTTGAGTTAGCCTTTAAGCTAACGGTCGTTTCTCATCTTCGGAAACCCCTCAGCTCTTTGGCAACATTTGGCTGTCAATGGCCAGCTTGGTGATCTTCATGCAGCTCCGCTACCTGTTCCACGAAGTGCAGCGACGCATCCAACGTCACAGGAACTATCTGCGTGTCATCGACAGCATGGAGGCCAGGTTGGAGGCCATAGATGTCTGCAGTTGTTTTTACTGCCTAGTCAAGGCGTGAACCTTCCTTTGGGGCGTCCATTTTGGCTCTTCTCCATGTAGTGCATCATGGTGGCTAATGTGTGCTGTGCTCGGCGTGCTCACAGGTTTGCAGTGGCCACCCCAGAGGAGCTGGCAGACAATGACGACGACTGCGCCATCTGCTGGGACTCCATGCAGGCGGCACGCAAGCTGCCCTGCGGCCATCTGTTCCACAAGTGAGCGCCGACAGCATAGCGGCTCACTGTGACAAACGCCCTCACAGAATCCCCACAAACTGACCACCGGCGTGTCTGTGTGCCTTCACAGCTCCTGCCTGCGTTCCTGGCTGGAGCAGGACACGTCCTGTCCCACCTGTCGCATATCATTGAGCATCACTGAAGGTGGCCAGATGCGGGATGGCCAGCAGGGGGAGCCTCTCAACGACGGCATGGCCGCCGTGGCTGGGGCGGACGCTCACCCACACCACAATCATCACAACCACTTCTTCCACTTTGACGGTAAGGCAGACAGTCATGTGGTTGCTAGACACCCCGACAAGCTAGCGTGATTTTTAACGCTGTACTGCTTGCAATCGCTAACATCCAGCTAGCAAACGGAACAGAATATGTATTTGCATCCTCCTGTAGGTTCTCGCATTGCCAGTTGGCTGCCTAGTTTCTCAGTAGAAGTTATGCACACCACCAGCATCCTGGGAACGACACGGGTCAATAACTCTCAGCTCAATGCCATGGTGAGTATTCAGAGCCAGCTATGTTGCTCCAGCTTGTGAGCATCACAGTCTCCTCAAGGCTGAACTTCTCGGTCACGTTCCCTACAGGCTCATCAGATCCACGAGATGTTTCCCCAGGTGCCCTACCACCTGGTAATGCAGGACCTGCAGCTCACACGCTCCATAGAACTCACCACTGACAACATTCTGGAGGGACGTATCCAAGGGGCCTTTACCGCACAGGTCAGTTTAACGCAGTTCCGTGCCACAAGGGGGCAGTGTGGAGAGTAGTGTGGCCAGTCTCCTTCCCGCCTCTGTGTGTGGGGTTTGCAGTCTCTGTCTCTGTGTCATTATGGGATTTTCTCTAGGTTTTCCATGTTTCCCCCCCACTGTCCAAAAACATGCTAAGGTGAATTGTAAATGGAAAATTGTCCGTAGGTGTGACTATGTGTGCTCTGGGATGTATTCCAGATGCCGAAGACCCTGCATAGGACATGTGGGTATGCGACACAGATAGGTGGCTAGATGCATGTTTAAATTGCGGACCCCAATTCCTACTGCTTTTACCATAGAATTTTAATTCTGACATCACATGAAAGGCCTTTCTCTCAGCCTAGTGAACATGCCCCTTTCCAGGAAAGCCGAGCCTCAGAGGAGTCGACAGGGGCCAGAGGTGGGAGGGAGGAGGCGCCGTCTGCGGAGGCAAGGGGAGGCCGCTTTTCGAAGTCGGCAGTGGAGAGGCAGAGAATGCTGCTGCAGAGGAAGGAGGAGCTGCTGCAGCGAGCGCGCAGGTGCTGCGCCACACCGGCTGTCCGCTGGGAGGGTCACTTACAGGCTGCGCTTCTGTTCACCCTCTGCGTGCCCCCTTACCTTCTGTGTGGCTGCCTGTAGTGCAGTATCTCCAGGCTTTAGATACGTCAGGGGTACTATTTCCCAATTCCATGAGTGATGCAAAGTTAAGGTCCTCTTCCCCTGGTAAAATTTTCCCAGGGGGCGTGGCATTGATTCTGCAGTCCAGAAAAAATTGTGTTTTGTTTCGAATGTGTACCAGAGTCCTTCAGTCGATTATCCCCGAGATGCATGTGTATAGTGATGAGCAAATGAAGCGTCTGGAACCTTTTGCTGTATTTTGTTGATGGCTGCTTCCTGCTGCCTGATTAATCCCCTGTCTCACCACAGGCGGTATCTGAATAAGACCCCAGAGGAAAGAGATGAGGATGGCCTGGAGGATGATGCTGTCTCCCCAGACCCTGTGGTGCTGCGTCGCCGGATGCTAGCAGCAGCTGCAGAGAGCAGGCGCCCCTGGCCCCCAGACGAGGACCAGGACCAGGACCAGGACCTGTCCCAGTGAGGCTGGCCCAGAAGCCTGTCGTACTTCACTTTCACACCAGCAGTGATCTTTTAGCCTCTTTCTGTGGGGAGACTCCTCCCCTTTAGAATTATGGGGCTTAATCCAACAGATACTGAGACAAAATCTTAAATTATGAAAGTGATTTCAGGTGTTTAACAAAGTGTAGAGAAGATTCTCTGCCATTAACTTTAAGCTGAACCTGTTAGAGCATAGAACTGGTACTTCAGAGCCATACAGAACACCTTTCTTATCAAACCTAAACTCTAATTCCAACATTCAAAATACTGAAAAGCTGAATGGGTTTTCTACAGGAGTTGTGCTAGACACACAAATGTGTTATATTTTGCTAAGCTGTGACATTGCTGTGCTGCTGTAGCAAGAAAATCTTAAAGTGACTGGAGTATGTAAAAGACTTAAAAGCTTTAATTAATCTCATCCCAGGCAATGCGTGGATGTAAATGAAGAGTATGAGCAGGGCTTGTATTGCTTATAGGTTTCTGAAGAATTGTTTTAGCTGTTACCTACCTCTGTGTGGTTGGTGGAGTGAGACACATGATGACTGTACTCTGGTTGGGTTTGCCAGAGGTTGGATGGATGGCACAACCAGCCGGATGTTTTCTTGGTTTGGATAAGAGGGACTTTTCTGGGTTCTGGTTTGTTTTTGAATGTGATGTGCAGGGTAAATTTTATGTCAGTTTTTAAGTTGTGAATTCTGAAAGCTTATATATCTGGAACATTAACAAAAAAGTAGTGATGGGCGATTGAAGCTTTATGAACCATTTTCTGTATATTCTGACCCCACTAGATGGGGCTCTTGGTTTACTTTGAGCCCTTTTTTAAACAGAGAGCACCATCTAGTGGTGTCACAGAATACAGCAAATGGTTCATGATGCTTCGTCTGGTCGTTACAAAAAAGCAAAAAACTTCCAATGAGGAGAACCTCCCCAGTGTTAGTCTAAAATGTGAATGTGCTGTTTATACAAGGCGAGCTGATGACCCTTAGGCAGGTTCTGCATGTGTTCTGAAGATACGTGGGGGGAATTCTGCAAGCAGGACGGCCTGATGCAGAAGTAGCAATATGAACCGTGGGGATCGAGTGGGGAGATGTCAGTCCTAATGCTCTCCAGTCTGAGTCAAGCTTAGCTGCATTAGCATTATTGAACTAATGTCCTATATGTGCATATTCCTGTTCCTATAGTAACAACATTGCTTGTGTTAAATGCTGCAGGGCTTAAGCTTCTTAACCTTGGATTGCCTTTGGAATGGTTTACACTTGAGGTGGGTCTGCTCCTTTTTGCTTGGCCCTGCTTCGCTTTTATTGGTCATTGTCCTGGCTGTCCTCAGAGTGGTTATTTCCACACTCTTTATCTGCAGCTGAGTACGCAGGTGAAGTCTTGATCTGTCACTTAACCCAAGGGCTGAAACAACTTGCTGGGTTTTCCCTGTTTACTTTACAGACTTTGCGAGGCTTTTTGTTTTTAACAATGTAAGTGTCTGTCTGACAAACGTGTATGTGCTCACAGCATGGGCAGCTTCCATCTAATAGGTAAACCAGAATCTATAATGTGATTCTCTTGTTGTTTATAAAGTCTGTCCCATTGGTGTCAGTGCCTGTTCATGCGTTAAATGTTCAGTTACATTCAGTAATGTTACCGCTTGTTTAAGTTCATTTAAGTATTGGAATAAGACTTAAAGGTTCTGGTCATCATTTGATCTGTTGACATTTCTGATCTTGTTACTAGAGTTCTGTACCTTTTGCCTTGAATTAGCCCTGTGTACATGTAATAACAGTAACTGTTCTGCCAGTGGTTTGGTGGGAACACTGACACTAAGTATGCTGTCAGTTCCACCTGTATTCACACAGCTGCTGCAGAATCTGTGTACAGAGACTGTCAGGTTTTGGCAAACTCTACCTGCCTGTTCATCAGGTCCCCGTTATCGTCAATGTGACGCTTTCCTATGCATGTACCTGGTTATCCCAGAGAGGGATGCACTGGGATCTGGAAACCTTTCCAAAGAGTTTATAGCAGACAAAACCTCCAAAGCAAAGTCTTCTGCATTTCTTGTGATGTGATGCAGTTTTTCATGCCAGTGGCATTCACTGCATTTTGGTTTGTCACTATGCAGGATCCGTTTTGCAAAATCATCCAATTGCACTGTCACTCGATGTCTTCAGCCGTAGTTTTTACACACGTAAGAAACTGCAGTTTGATTGCTTTATTAACAAAATGTTGTGCCTAAATCAACAATGTATTAATGACGCAGTGATTTTGCAAATAATTTTGTAATTAACAATGTATAATAAATGCAAATTTTCCCTGTATAAAATTAAAGTTACTACTGGGACCCTCTTACTCCTTTCTCATCAGTTGGGAAAATAGTTTCGCAGCATAAATAGCAATGTGTTTTAAAAAAATAATAAAAATGAAGTACTACATCATACCACTGGAGGGCAGTATCTACCTGTGCATTACGGTTCAGTAAATGAAGGGCTATGACTTCATTTCACTTGACTCCGTGTTTTTGTGTTTTGCCTTCTGATTTTTGTCCATTCTCCAATGTCTCCCTGATACTTTCTTTTGTTGAATATGCTATGAATTTTCCCGGCTTCTGCATCCAATGATGGGTATTAAATAGAGGTATGCAACTCAAAAACAGTGCTTGACGCAATGGATGCTGAAAGATCCAGGCAAGCTGAGGGAAGCTTTGACGGCACAAATGCGCTGATAGACATACAGCAGTGCAAATGCATGCAGCTCATTCTATGGTGCCTGAAATGTGTGGAAAGTGTTACCTTCTGTCAGCTCTCCGGACATTTGCACTGAGCTGTTGGTCCCATCATTAAAATGCTCACAATCCGTTTGACTTTTGACTTGGAGCAGTGCAATGATGCTGAGCTGTTGTGTTCTATCACACCTGTTAAGTCAAGCCTCTGTTGTTATGGTACTAGCAAAATTTGGTCTTTGTTGTTAATGGAAGGAACTCGTAGCACAGAATGAATGCTATGTCTTCATGGAGTTTCCGAGCATGTCTACACACACAATTGTCATGCATGCTGTTGCGCTTCACATTTCCTGTGGATATTCTATATCTCAGATTGAGCAGCAATCTAATTCTGTGTAACTGAATTATGTGAGATATTTATTTAAAGGTCATGGGCATGCACTTTTAATTCTGTGTAATCCAGCGTGGCACCGGGCTTAACCATTCGGGAATCTCCTGAACGCCTGCCAGAAGCCACATCTCATTACTCCCTATTAGCTCTGTGCCTTGGCAAGCTAAGCTTTGCCCGTGAAACTCGTAGGGCGCCTGGCACTCTGGTCAGTAACACGCTGAGAGACTCTGCCCTCCGTCAAGCCCAGAAAGGCAGGGATGGTTCCTGGTAGATCCGTTTCTGGTTCCAGGGGATCTCCCTGTGTTTTGAATCATTCAGAATGGGATCGGTCCCGTTGCCTGGAAGTGTAATTGATTTTTTTCAGTAGGGCCAATTGACCGAGTGGTCAACTCGCAGGATATTCTCCAGTGAGGGCAGAGATACAATCTTGGACTATGCTCAGAATAATGAATTTGCCTGTTTTGGAAGGGAATGTAGTTCCTAGATTTGGCTGAAAAATCAGCGTTGTTGCCTTGTTTATTTTTATATCCGGTTAAGCCTAAAGGACACGATTATTATCATATGCAAGCACTGCACCAATATCGCTGAACTTGTTTGGTTTTGCCTCTGTTTCCTTTGCTGTCAGGAATATTGATTTAGATTTACATGGGTGATGGCAGAGATGGCATGGGCCTTTCCTCGTGTTTTATAGAATGTTTCCGCAAGTAATCTCCTGCTGGCCCTTAATCCCTGTCAAAAGTATCTCACAACTCCGAATAGATTAGGTGGAAGCTTTGTTGGACCTTGCATCAGAGATGACATTCAGCGCAGGACCTCGTATTGTCACCCCTGACCGTAGCTCCAGAGCTGTGTGACATTTATTTTTATTTTGCTGACACTTTGTCCAGGCGCCATAGAAGTGAGACAAATGCCACACTGCAGACCTAGGTGCAGTCATGGCCTCAACTGGGCATAAGTGCAGCTAGGCTGAGCTTCCAGTGAATTCCCAGGTACAGGTGTAAGGTAGTATTGGAGCAGTGATAATGAAGTTTATAATGCAGTACCCAGCCCGATGTCACAATTACTCGTTTATAAAAAACTGAAAAGAAAGCTTGCAAATATGAAAAGATACAAATAAGTAAAAACTCGAATGAATGGTGATATTTTTACTCAAAAACCATCAGTAATGTACGATTTTTAGCAGTTCGAATGCAGTAATAACGAAAAGTAAAACGATGCAAAAGCTCGCCTTCCAAATTTCCCAGTGATGCTTAAATGCACTTTTAATAGCTTTGGGCAAATTCGTTTGTAGTTGGGCTGGTTGTGAAAGACATCCTGAATTCCACAGAGAAAATAACTGCATGAGGTTCTGATTGTGACACGCTTTGTAGTCCCCCCCCTACATCTTTCGGCCCAGCATGGTGCCCGTATGGAACTGTGTGGTACAAAGGGGAAGCCGACAAGCATGTTCAGTAGATCATTTTCTACCATCCCCCATCTAGTACTGTTTAGCTGAAAGAAGTATGATGTTTTTTACACTCTAGAGGTGCTGCTGTTGCCATTCCATTTAAGAAGCTTCAGGTTTCTATATTTTAGATCACCTGCCTTATGTGACAACACTTGGCATCTTTGCTTTCAAGATCAGAGTGGCTGCTCAACAGCAAGTGGCATATGTTCCATTAACTCAATTAATTCAATTCAATTTTATTTGTATAGCGCATTTTGGCAACATTACAGTTTTTTTTTTTTTTTTACATGATCCCCGCCCAAAGCCCCCAGTGAGCAAGCCAGAAGCAACAATGGCAAGAAAAAACACCCTAGTTGGAAGAAACTTTGGGAGAATTCAGACTCTACGGGGGGCCCATCCTCCAGCGGCCGGCAGAGGAAGTCAAATGATCAAAATGATCAAATCCTAATTTATACTCCAAATATTAATATTCGAGTCTAAATGTAAAGGGCAGATGGACGCTGGTGCAGCATTAATGACCACGGTTCATATTTATGTTGCTAAAACTGCCACAATAAACTGTACCACAAATACAGTTTGTGGCCACCTGCTCGTTAATGCAAACGACCTGTTCATCCAAATGGCAAATCCTGTGGCTGCAACTGAATACAAACGGCATGCACTTAGAATGGTTAAGATGCCTGATCTAAGTAATTTTGAATGTGTTGTGATTGTTGGTTCCAGATGTGAAAATTCCAGCATCTCTGAAACGGCTGCCTTCCTAGGATTTTCACATACTACAGTAAGGGTAGTGAACCTGATCCATGGAGAGCCAGTGTGGGTTTTTGGGATGACCTCTCAATCAGCCAGTAGTAAAGCAGTGGTTCGCAACTCCAGTCCTGGGGACCCACTGTTATTGGCTGATTGAGAGGTCATCCCAAAAACCTGTACCCACAGTGGCTCTCCATGGATCAGGTTTGCCACCCCTGTATTTGTGTCTAGAGTTTATAGAGAATGGTGTGATAAGCAAAACATGTCTAGTCTGTTACATTCGAATGGCCAGATTTGTTAAAACTAACAGGAAGATCACCGGTGGAAAAATAACAGCTTAGTAGAGCAAGTGTGCAGACAGGCTTTTGTGAGCACATAACTCTATTCTTGGAATGTTTCTAGAGACAAAAGTGTATCCTACCTGGTACTCCATAGGTGTTCATAACTGAAAGGGGTCAAAGCGTGTAGTGATATCCTGCCAAGCACAAAATTCTGCAACTGTATGCATATTGAAGTGGCCATATTACTGACAAGGGACGTCTGCTGTTTCTTTATGTCTGGGAAGAAATGAATTTGTATTTCATTATTCACTGTTATTTTGCAATCAGTTAAAGGAAAAAAGCTGAAAACTTATTGGTTATATTAAGTCAATATTTCTGAGCTTATCAATAATAGACTGAAAGATTTTTGGTACCCTTCACAGCTGCTGGTCTTTTGCCCAAAACACGTCTGGCTCATCCGATAGTCCATCATTAATCATTGATAAATCATTGGGAGCCATGGGTATTATTGACAACAGTCATAAGTCCTTTTACAGTTTCTTAGAGGGATCGGAGTTCAACCTCAGACTGCGCCGCTCCAGGTCACCCACTCCAGTGTCGTCACCACGGTCTTGGGTCATTGTCCTGATAAAGGGTAAATATCCTTCTAAGTCTTAAGCTTTTGCAGCCTGAAACAGGTTTTCCCTCAACATTTCGTCTTTATCTCCTTATATTTTTACATTTGCCTTCCCATATCGTGATGCCACCAACAACATGATTATAGGATTATGCGATTAGGTTAGCGTGGTAGGACTGCACTGGGGGTAATGCCTTGTAATGAGGCTAAATAATTCATTATCTGTTTCTCTGGACTACAGAACATTTTAGCACAACATCTCCCACATGCTGCTTTGCCAAGCATGCATGAGGGTTTCTTCCGAAACACTTCCTGTTTCAACCCTGCAGGTTAGTTTCAAGGTCCTAGATTCAAGATTAAAGCAATTTATTGTCATATGTGCAGTGTCTACACAGTAATTTTTTTTGTTTAGTACTTCATATGATGTAAAACCAAAAGCAATAGCACAGAAGATAAGCATATAAAAAATATAAATGTATCACATATACAAGTATTAAGGCAAAGAAAGTGGCTCACGATATAAATGACGACTAATACAAACATAAAAAACAAAAACGCAGTTTTCACAAGAGGAGTGAACAAAGACATTTGACACAAGGTGGCGCTATCTTGAGAGTAGTTCTAATTTAGTCATTTGACTCTCTCCTTGGCTTTGTAATGTCTTGAAGCTGCTCAGGTTGTGAGAACATGCGTGTGAATCACATAGTCATACAGTCTGATATATATGCAGCATTTATAACGGATTTCTAATGGTCTTTACTGTTCAACAAAGTTTCATTTGCATTAAAATAAAATCTTTTCATCGCTTTCTCCTAATCTGTACCAATCTACAACCCTTGAAGCTCCATCTTCATGGGTGTGTCTTTGTCTTGCCTGCATGGTCCACTGTGGGAAACAGATGTATTTGTCCAGAAAGCATGAATCATTTTTAATGCACACAGATGGACTTCTTTCAATAACAGTGGGTTGTGCCTGAGCATCATTGCAAAGGGACTGAATACTGATTTAATGGACACTTCTCAGCTGTTCAGTTTTTGTTTTGTTGTTTTACAGTGAAGAAGTTTTGTGTAGGTTGTTGATCAGGGTTGGACGAGGCAGATAAATGTTCATGGTAGGATAAAATGAGATCTGGGATTCCTGCAAAAAGGCTGAAATTTTTATATATGTTTAATTTTATATGTTGATTAAATTAATAGACTGTTCCATATTTCAGCTAAGTTTATAAAGTTGTTGAGCATATATTCTAATAAATTCAGTCAGTACGTAGAACGTATTTGAAGACACAGGACAATCCATAAATTCTGTTTAACTTCAGTCTCTCCTGCTGAGAATTGTGCAGAATGCTTTATACTCGAAGGATTCTCAAGTACCGAGATGGCCAAATATGCATGTATCTGAAAGAAGGGAATTTTCAGCTCTCAGAAAAGAGAAACAGTGAAACCCTATACCAAGAATTATTCTGTTTGGTAATGCAGGAATTAACCACTGTGTTATGAGAATGAAGATCAGCTCAAAACAATAGTTGCTGTTCGTGGCATACACTGAATCCATCACCAGGTTTCTCAGCATGAGTATATTAACTTGATGAAATGGTAATGAAAAGATTGTGGCAAATGTTTCTTTGGTATTTGAGCTCGATTAACTCGTATGACTTTCCCCATGTCAACAAACTGCATAGGTACTTTGTTCAAAAACAGTCAGTATAACAAAGTCTGATAAACCAGGGATTCAGTCATTTTTAACTCACTCAGATGCCAAACAGCAAAGCCATTTTACCAGCCTCAGGATTTGAACTGGCGACTTTCTGATGACAGGCACAGAGTCAAAAATGACTAATTTATTTGTGCAGTGATCCCCTCTCTTGTAATCATATCTTTGTTTAACAGTCCTGTTTACCAAACATAGGACAGATTTAATCTGTCTGCTTATATACAGAAAGATGAACATTATACATGCAACTGGGCCAACAAAGTTTTCCCACTTCCTGAAGTGGAATCTGCATTTGGCTGGTAAATAAAATTTTAGTCCAGCTGGTGTTTTCTTTACAGGGTTAACAGACATGCCTTTCACTGGCTTTTCTTAGATATTTCCGGAATTATCTCTGGGTTGGCTTGCCGCAGAAAATGATGAGGCAAAGAGTAAACACTGAGTCAATTATTATGTGCAAAGTAAAATCTAAAACTTTATTTTAACATAATTTTGTGCACAAAATAAGTGTGAAAATGAGATTTTATAAATTGTTCCTGACAAAGTGAAATAACACATTACAAACATTCTGATACATCAGTAAATTCTACTTCAATAACTGTTAACTCTTATAAGCTGTCAGTAAAATATTTGATGGCATAATTAAATATTTCTGTTAACATTCAGATGTTAAAGGCTGCATGTAGAGTGAGACATGAAGAAGCTGTCCATGGTTACTGGCATGTGTATAAAGAATCACAATTGCAATCAGAATACCGTATTAATCCTGGGGGGAAATTTGGTAAAGGGACACTGTATTATTGTAGCACGGCTGTGTAAAACTTTTCTAATGTTTCACACAGAGCTCATATATCAGTAACATTGATAAATTTGCCCTAGCTTAAAATAAGTTTTGAAATAGTTTCTATTATTAACATGAAGTTTAGGAACTGTGATATGGCACTGAATGAAGGAATATGACTCTCACACTTGATCGTTATAATATGTATTTCTATAATATGTATATGCTTTTCTAGTATACCTTATCGTACAAAAACAGGATGACTCTTGGTTTAAATCTGAATCGTGGTAAACTGGATTGAAAAGTCTCATGGCACCTTGGATTTGATAAAAGAAACATCCCTTTACTATGCAGGCTTAACACAGAACTGTTGATAAGGAAGAAGAGAACACTTGTATTAAATTTGTATTATATACGAAATTAGAGTGAAAAGGAGAGTCTATACTTACTGGGGAAAGTAAATTATTGAAGCTGAAGGAAAAAAAACTACTAAATTATTTATGATTTTCCTAAAAAATATGCAGGACTTTTTTCTTTTTTAGGAAGTACTATTAGTTTTATATTCTCATATTATATGACATATAATTGCAGTGGCACTGCAGCTCAGTAGCCTACTGCTGTCCTCTCCTCCCTCCAGAGATTTCAAACCCCCCATCTGTGTCAGTGGAGTTTACACATGTTCCCTGTTGTGTGGGTGTCCCCCCACCGTCTGACACCATGCAATTTGGGCTAATTTATGTACCCTTGGACTAGCTCAAGGCCCCTCCTGACCAAAATAAAATGGATAATGAACCAGTTCTTTATACATTAATTAAACGTGTACGTATTTTATATAAAAGCAATGCCAAATAATTATAAATCTCTGTTGTGCTCCAGCGCTAACTTTATATTTGTTTCCTATATATTCTTTGAAGTGTCATAAGAGAGGTATAATCAACATCGTCACATTGTGAAAAGCAAAACACAAAACGTTCACAAAGAACGCAGCCAGGAATTACCATTCAATATAAATGGAAGTGTGGATATGTGATATCTTTCTTAAAACAAGCAGATACTGTAGCTTCACCGTGAAGGTCTTCAGGAAGGACCACGGCCTCCGGCATCCCAAAGAGCAGGACCTAGGTGGTGTCAGATGGCTAACCAGTGCTTTAGCTGAAATAGGTGGACAAGAACTCACAGTGTGGTTAACTTTCAAAGTTACGGAGGGTGATTTTAAACTGGATATAATTGCAGCAGCACCTACACTCACCTTGAACTGCCTGACAGTACCGTTGGCCACACGATGATGGTCTTTTTTGGGAGTGATACAATAACCTACCCTCTAAAGCATGACAGGAAGACAACTCTCGTAATCTTTGCAGCATAGGAAATCCTCAAGCACACTTTCAATTCATATAACACAACACAGAATGAAAGACATTCCCTGTAAGCTGATTCCAGTTTAAAGAAACTGGAATGGTACGGCCTTTTTCTGTATTTTCAGAAATGAATAAATTACCATTTCTGATTTCAGATGTTTCTTTCACCGTATGCAATAACTTATAGCAAGACTCACTGTGGATACTGAAACAATTGCCAACATGTTTTGTTTCAACATGCAAAGTAAAGTGACATTCCCCAGACTAACCTCTCTGAAGGTTCCTGGCACACTGAGGAACTTGTAAATGGCATAGACTGGCACACAAATCATCGATGACGCTGCTATTCCCCAGCCAATCAAATTGGACCACTGAGGAAAGATGTAGTTATCATACCGCAGGCTGGTGGAGGTTGCAACACTGGCAACCACGACAAACTGAAAGAAAAAAAGCTGGTGTGACTCCTTTAGATTCATGCTTACAAGGTCATGAATTCACTTATTTCTGTAATGATAAAAAATTGACATTACAGAACTGGATTTTGATTTCAACAGCTTTGACTGCATGGATTTGTTGGCAAACTAAAAATAGACTGTAGAAAGATCCACAATTGAAATATTCCTTAGATATGACAGCGAATATAAAACCTAAAATAACATGACAATCAGTGGCTCTGAGCTGCTTTTGTTAGCTTCCTGTCTGTAGCCCATCCAACTGTACTGCTCTATAAACTCTTAATGCTCAAGCTTCGAGCTCGGATATAAAAATCAACAAATTCCCTATCTGATCTAGTCCAACACCAACCTTAAACTGATCAGCTTATCATTGTTTGCTGAATATGATTGATAAGAATTGAGAAATGTCAGACTTGGCACATGTGACAACTCTATTCACAGCTGTGAGAATTTGTAAGCTAAGAACTGAAAACTAGCATGACCACTTCCCAAGACGTCTTAATGCGCTTACCATCACATTGCTAAAGACTCTGAATTTGACTGTTTTTCAGTACATTTCTCAATAGTTGTATTTAGTATACTAACTGGCTTTTCTACCAAAGATTAAAATGCATGTATTAAAAAATTACAATGACGTAATGGAATATGATGATCAACTTTAAAAAAAAAATGCTTAAAAAAATACACTGCATTAATAAAGAGTGAAATCAGGTCTTCTAATGATAACCGGGGGAAACTGTCTTTTCATCTAGCTCTATAAGACAAACAGAGACATTTACAGGCAGGAGCCTGCAATTATCTGGAGCAATTAGGGTTTGAGGGCATCACACTGTCGGTCATGGGATCACATTATTTAGATACAAAGATTTCAAATCATGGTTACCGAGGCCAAAACCACTGAGCCTCACACCGCCCCCATTTTATGTCGTGAATCTCATATACTTAGATAGGTTGGATAAACATACTATAAAGTAAATGCTGGTAAATAGCTATTATGGTAATGTATCATATGAAATTATAAAAGAGGGATGGTTTTTTAGTCGGTAAAAATAACTGAAATATATACAGATGCTCCTATACTTACAAACTTTCAGCGTACAAACTTTCAGAGGACTGTAAGTCCATATTGTGTTCATTGGGCTCCTGTTTCCTTTCTGCAACATCATTTTTTTTTCTGCGTACCAATTCCACCTAATATGAATTCTGGCCGCTACTCCTGCCGCGCAGCAGCGTAGCGTGCGTACGCCCAGCATACTAGTTCATTGTACTTGCGCCTTAAAATGATGTTGAATAACGACTTACGAACATTTCAAGTTACGAACGGCCATTTATCGTTCGTAATAATAATATTGCATCTCGTTTGTAAGTAGAGGAGCATCTGTACATGTAAGTTTATAAGGACTTGATATATTCGTGCAACAAAATCATGTAAAATGTCTTCCTCCATTTCAAGATCGATCTGATGGGGATCGAATGAGTTTACACCCAGACTCTTAGTAACCTGCACTTTACTGAATATTAACGGTGAAATAACATTTATTAAACAGATTCTCCTTGCAAGTGGACTCACCAGCAGGAAGGCTGGACTTAAAAACTTCCAACACAGCCTCCAGTACAGGCCAGGTTTGAAGCCCATCATGTGTTCAATATCCTCGCTGAATCTATCTACTCCTGGGGAAGAAAAGAATACTGAGCTCCATTCTACTCCTGAGGCACTGGTTATAGTGGGATTGGGTTTGAGTAGCTGGGAAGGGAGTCTAGCTAATGAAATACTTTTGGCAAAAATGGAGCAAAACTGAATTATTACCATGTTAGTAAATAGCGACACTTAAAGCAATAGACGTAATGATATCCAGGCAGTCCCCAGGTGACGAATGAGCCGGCGAACTGCTGAAGCCGCACAATGTTTTCACAAAGTAGTGGGTGTGCTCGTTATTACAAAAAATTGTATTCAACCCAAATTTTTTATGTAATAGGCTTTATGGCAGTCCATTTGTAAGAATGAGTCAGGTGTTGGGGACTGCCTGTATGTAGGTGCTGCTAAACAGTGTTAGGGATGAACACAAAGGTGAGAGTTGGGACATCTCACCATAGAACCAGGACACGGCAATAGCCTCGATCAGCACCCCGAATAGAATGGACGTTCCAGCAGCGTAGGTATCCAGCAGAGTCAGGATGTAAATGCCTCCCTGCAGGTCCAAGAAGGTAGAGAAGCAGCAGAAAACACAGCCATAGGTCACTAAATCATCATTCATTTACATGCATGGCATTCAGAGGGCACCCCTGCCTGGAATAGGCTCCGGGTGACCCTGTGAGAGGTCCTCCGGAGATGGAGCAGCAGACACTTGCATTATCATCACATACATCATTCACGAAAGCTGAGGATTTCAGGTCCAGAGAGAACAAATCCAGACCAAGATTTTGTTTCAACCAACCAGTTGAATATTCTGTGACTGTGACTCTTTATACTGTTGTACTCTCTGCACGTGAAATTTCCACCTCTGTCATTCCCCTACACAATTGCTAAGGAAACTGATACATACAGGAAAACTCCAGTGTCTCAAAAAACAGAGATCATCATCATTTTCATTAGCTACAGTTGTGTTCAGCTCCTGTTACTTCAAGCAACAGTGTTTTAAAAGGTTGTCGATGGTGTGCGTAGTACAAATGCCTGGTCATAGGAGCTACCCTATTGTGTATTTAAAAGCCAAACCACTGCTGTAAATTTGTGAAAAGGGATTCTGGCTGGCTTTCATCTGGTAGTCTCTGGCTAGCTGATATAGGGATTATGTGATTATGCTATTTTTTTAATCTCTAAGCTCTCAGCAGGCATGAAAGCAAACAGGCCCACCACAAAGAAACCCACAGCAAACTTACATTCGTGACACAGAACAAGGCTACTAGGAAAGTCACAGATGCGACAACAACTGTGAATATCTTCCTGTTCCTTTTGAGGAGCTTGAAGTCGTCACAAAGGCCAGTAATGACCGCCTCCATGCCGCCCATCTTCAAAGAGAGCAGACACCGTAAGGTTGGCCAGCAATCCGAGGCAGGATATGTACGTACGGTCAGTGCTGGTCGACGCAATACTTCAGATCCTTACCGAGCTGTCGATGCCAAGTGTTAAGAGCATGATGAAGAAGACTATGGCCCAAAATGTGGATCCTGGAAGGGTGGAGATAGCTTCTGGATAGATGATAAACACCAGCCCTGGCCCTATGGGAGAGAAAATATATCACACGTCAACAGCCTTAAATGAGACACTGAGTGGAGGAGAAGCGAAGATGAAGCAGTTCGAGAGGATATGATGATATGAGGCGGGGGCAAAAAAACACTATATGATATATGTAGAATATTCTATTTTATGGTGATATGGTGGAACTACTCAAAGGGCCATCTATTGTTGGGTACAGAAACACACACCCTCAGTAGCCACATTGTCAATCTTCACGCCATTCCGAAAGGCCATGTATCCCAGCACAGAGAACGTGACGAATCCTGAGAGGAAGCTGGTGATGCAGTTGATTGTGCTGGTCAGCAGAGCGTCCCTACAGGAAGCAGGGTCTGGTCACGTTCCCCACAAACTCAGGATGTTCTAAAGTCAACTGAAGTCAGTCTTTACTGGAAACATGCAGTTCCACTTCATTTCATTTTGAAACAAAATAGTATTTGTCAGAAACTTTAAAACCAGCTTTTACATATAGCTCTGGAAAAAAATTAGACCATATTTTTTAATCTGCATTTAAAATCCTGGTTCTGCTGGCAGACGGCACTATGGCAAGTTATTCCCAGGCTTAAAGTTTCTAAGGCAGCAGAACAGAAGAACACGGTGCAGCAGGTGATACTGGGAATGACCAGAAACCAGCCAGGTAGGGGACAGAAGACACTGTCTAATGCCAGAGATAACCATCAACTTATCCCGCAGTTTCCTATGATTCGGAGGATGACGTCAAGTGACCTTCAAAAGGAATGCAAAACATTAAGTGCAGGTTCGAAGTGCACTACTAGAACAGGTCGTATCAGGCTCCTACAAACAGGACTGCAGACCCATAAAGCAAGGAAGAAGCCCTTCATTAATGAGAAGCAGGGAAGAACCAGGCTGCAAATTATATATAATTCACAGATACACACCCATAAACCCAGAAATAAGTGAAACAAAACATAGTGCTGTAGTCTCTTAATTTTTTTCCAGGGCTGTGTAAGACAACATTAACACAAAAAAAATCAAAAATGAATAAATAGAGAAATATGCTGTACAAATAGTCCTACTTTTGACTAGTGCAGTGCAGTGGGTTGACCGTAAACAGCTGACAGTCAAAGAACAGTGGTTTGATATGTTTCCTCTCTGTAGCCTCCACACAGAAGGTGTTTTTTGATAATGAGCACTGAGAGGTCTTACCTAAGCTACGTCAGGTTAATCTCACATGAGCGGCTGCGAGCTTTCATGCTAAATTACATCTGAGGGCTCCAGGCCATTATAGAGACTAAAAAGCGCCATATTAATCAGCTTCATGTCTCCCTCGATTCCCCAAGTAATGTTTGGCAATAAACAGTACAGCCTGAACACCACAAGCCTGCTTCCCACCATGAAGAGTGTTTTAAAGAGTATAATTTAACTACCAGAGACAGTAATGGAAAATGAAGAAGATGAACGTCTCTTCCCGCTAGTCCAGATGCTTGTTAACCAAATCCATTTCTGCTCTCACCTGTAGCAGTTGTTATCAAACTTATTATAGCTAGCAAATGCAATCAAGACACCAAATCCGGCTCCCAGCGAGTAGAATATCTGAGTGGCTGCATCGATCCAGACCTAAACAAAAATACATCATTGGTTACATCTGGTACATCAAGTCAAAACAATGAATGTCTATTCAGTTCCCATGAAAAGTCCATGAAGTGACCTTAATGAATGTGAGATGAACGAAGACCCCTGCGCTAGTAATTACACAGCAGCTGAGACACATGAATATCACAGCTGTATACTAAGGGAAGCTGGGCCAACATCCATCCACTAGGAGGCAGTGTCTCACCGATGGGTTACTGAGCTTTTTGAAATCAATGTGCAGGTAGGCTCTGATGCCATCCATCGCCCCAGGTAGAGTGACGCCCCGGATAAGGAGAACAAGCAGCATGGCGTAGGGTAAGGTGGCTGTGACATAAACCACCTGCACATGAACAGACAGACAGACAGAGGGCGCAGCTGAGCTGCTGTCGCTGAACCGGCAGTATGGCGTCCCATCATCCAAATACCAAATACCAAGGAATTAAATTGAATCTTCATGTAGTACTTATTTTATTTAATTATTGAATTCTTAGTAATAAAAAAAAATGTTTATATAAATAATATTGTATGATAACCATTTTGAGGTGCTCATTTCCTATTGTTGTACCCTCCAAATCAAGAAATATTCTTTTCTAGGGTAAATTAGATTCTCTGGTTGTAATCCAATTATTCATGTAGGCTCAGCATTTAGCTTCATATATGTGTTCATACTAGACTCCAAATCATCATATTATAAATTCAATCAGTGCTCAGATGTCTAGTACTTGACAGCCTTTTTCTGTTCATGGAGAGTATTTGGTCCCTTTTGGAAGTCATAGATGCATCTGGTGGAGAGATGGGAACGGTAGTTCTGAAACCACGGCGATGTGAGTATGCAGATGTAGGATCACCCTGGGCTCGTGTCTGTGTGCTTGCTGTGGTCTACCTTTCCAGACGATCTGACACCTTTCCATAGGCTGAAGCAGACGACGAAGACCACCAGTGCCAGGCAAATGGTGAGCTGCCAACGAGGTGAGCCCAGGTCCTGGATGCCCTTGCTCTCATGGACATGCAGGACTCCACGCCTGTGGACGAGGAAGCACGCAACCACCAGTTAATTTTTATTTTATTCCATAAATGACGTCAAAATCATCCTGGTAGGCAAGTTAAAAGAGCAGAACTGATTTTAGGTTCTGCTCAAACTATATGTTGACAGCTTTACGATATATTTTCATTCATTCATTCCATTTATTCATTCATCCATCCATCCATCTTCTATACTGCTTGTCCTATACAGGGTTGTGGGGGTTCAGAGCCTATCCCAAAAACAACAGGTGCAAAGCAGGGAATAACCCAGGACAGGGCAACAACCCATCTCAGTCAATATTTTTCGAAGCAGAGTGTGAGAGAGTATAGATACTGAATTTCTCCACTGTAGCTGTAATTTAATATGCTGATATTAAGATTAAACATGGTGAAATAGGAGAGTAGGAACAAACCAGTGCGTAACCAATCACAAGCATTTATTGGTGAGTGAGATGCGGACACCTTCCTTTTGTACAGATACAAAGACAACACACATTTACAACGGCCAGAGTGAAAATCACTCTGTACCGCAATTTCAGATAAAGAATGGTGTGAGAGATTCACGTGCCAGATTTTCTAAAAGAGAAGACACGCAGACAGGCACTAGGTATTTCTTTTCCTGGAAAAGATGGTATCTCTGCCTGTTGTCTTAATGTTTGGCTGAGAGACACGTATTTTCCTGTTGATTTCATGATAGTGAAGTTGAGTTTTCACCTCCGTTGGCACTGTGTGCCAAGCTGATTTGTTTTTAATATTCAATCAGGACAGAGCAGGAAGTAAATAAACAAGAGCAGAAAAAGCCGTGGCTAATTTGTTTCTAAGCTGTGGTTACTACTCAGTATAGTTCCAGGCATCAAAATAATGAAGATTATGGGGAAAAAGATATCACAGAACCATACTCTAGGGTATTTCTTCCTTTTCTCTAACAGTCCAAGGCCACCAAGGAAAGCGTACTAGATATTAATTATATTGATATATTAATTAATATGATTACTGTGATGTTACCTGTACTGCATGTCTCCTTTCCCAGCCACTAGATTGGCCAAAGTAAATTTTGCTGTATTTTAGGTCCCAGAAGAATTAGAAAATGCTAAGGCAAGTCATGATATTTTATCAGGTCCTTATCAAATTCTTAAGTGGATTCAACAACCTGAGGTCTGTAGAAAAAGACTGGGGATGGGAATGTTATTCTAGATAGGGAGCTATGTGCTCTGGAGTCTGTCATCACTTCAAAGTGTGTTTGTGTGCCGTATCCTGTCAACGAGACACAAACTAGGCTGCAGCTAAGTCTACCCAAATTCCATGTTTTGGTCCCAGCTGATAACAACCACCACAACAACAACAACAACAACAATGATACAAAAAGCAACAGGGTTATAATCAGTACAACATAATACCAAGGAACAAGGAAGAAACAGATTGTGTAGCTGTCAGAAAGAAACGAAGGAGGGGACTTGAATTTAGCATCCTGCAATGTTTCCATTGTTTTCCATCTAGCAAATTATTTTTATTTAGCTAGCAGCCTATGCAGCTGGTCATATGAAGCAGGCTAATTTAATGCAGATCTAACTCCTCTTGCCACCTAAGTTTGTGATCTGACCAAGAGGAAAGCAAATTTATGATTGACAAATAACTGACAAATGTATTTGATGATAAGATGTATCTGAAATCAGTGTTAATGAAACCTCAAGTAAAAGGAACAAGCCCCAAGCAGTTGTCTTGTAACAGTTATTAGCATTAATGAAAAGTAAATCTGCAACAAAAACAATCATAAACAGAAATAAAATAGGAAAATAAAATAACCATAACTAAAGAAACACTATAAATACTGCTAAAAGAATTACAATACGAACAAATGTTAAATATGTTCCGTTACCATTTTTACCAATAATTTAATTTTGCTAAAGAAATAATCTGCTTGTCTTTAATTACCGTTAATAATACCTCAAACATGTTTGCCCATTTTTAGGACATAATGTGCACTGCGTATTCATGTAGGATTCGCTAAAGATCAGACACATAAATAGCTCTACAACTTTCAATCTGTATCTAGAAAACTAAGTAAATAAAACTTAAACTGAATCTACAATATAATCATTAAAAACTAGTTATATTTACTTTAATAAAAACTAATAAACTCTAATAAAAACCACCCTGAAAACTAAAACTAAATTGGATTTCAAATGAAAATAGCAAAAATAAAAACTAAACAAAAAAAATATTTGAATTATAATGGCACTGTTTCCTGCTACGTGTCTCCCTCCCTTATGACTTTGTAAACCAGGTCATGGCCACTCTGCACTGGGGGTTGATGCTTGTCTGGGCACCCTCTGCTCACGGCTTCTGAGCTGAGCTAAATTCTGACCTCTGTCCCAGGGGCCTCGTCTCCTCCCTTGACCCCCGGCACACAGCGTTCTGCCACATGTTGCTCAATGGCAGAAGGGTCTGATGGAAAGATCCGGCATACCGAGCTGCTTGTCCCCTCCTGATAAGGACCAGCGCCATGCGCCAGCCTCTGAATAAACATAATTAGCAGAACCTACCTCAGAGACCGCTGGGGATCTCCAGTCATGGGTAATTACTGTCCTGCTCTTGATAAGCCTCAAGTCCTTCGCTGACTTATAAGAGGGCTGATTTTTGTGGTTACTCTCCTATATACGAAATGCCAAGAACATTGCTTGCTGAATTCCAAGCCTAAGCATGTAGGTACATGCTAATAATAACAGAATGCAATAAGGCACCTATAGGGCCCAAATCATGCATTAAGGACCCCTACCTGGTACAAATCCGGGGCCCCTGTCCGAATTACAACCCAGGATGTTGACAATTAGGACAGTTCTGGGCCACACAAGCAGATGTTCCAAATCATCACTGCTGCAGAACAGCGGGAGTCTGGGCCACTATTTGATCAAGGAAACCTGAGACTAACCCTCGCTAAAATTAAGGAATGTAGAATACAATGCTGAAACCAGCAGAATGCAGCATTCCTTTAAATAGGTTTTTACCAAGGGTCCGAATGTTAAAGGTGGTTCATGTGTCTCTTTTACAGATTTTGAGTGACTGCCGCTGGATTATATAAACTGAAATTAGCTAGCTCCAAGAAAGGATTAACACTGACAGTTAATAAGAGAAGGAACAGAAGACATTCCGGAGATAATGGATATTTAACATTCAGACGCCTGTATGGTCACGCTGCCCCTGACACTGTGATTTGCACACCAGACAGATCATACTGTAACAGAAGACGTGGCCTTTGACTTAACATTTCCTCCTTCAACTTCCATCGGGGTGCAGAACAAATTACCCCGTACATAGTGGAAAAATGTAATTTCTTACATGGGCAGATGGATGTTTTCTAGTTAACTTCAGCCAATGGATCGAAAGCTTTCTTTATACGCCTATCAATTGGCAAATGATTGCGCAATGACTTTTGTAAGGACTGCAGGACAATGTGTAGATGAAAATTACCCAAATAACTTAAATATGCTACTAAACCTCTGGGACAGTGCCACTACTCCATGTTATACTTCAAAAACAGTGCCCTTGCACAGATCTGTACCACAGGGACTGTGGCACAGTACCATATTATACTTCAGAGACATTGTCACTGTACCAAGCTGTAGTTCTGAGACAGTGCCACCACTCTGAGCTGTAATTCAGAGACAGGGTCACTTCACAGAGCAGTAATTCAGAGAAATTGCCACTGCACCCAATTGTACTTCAGAGACAGTGACACTACACTGAAATACAATTCAGAAACAGTGTCACTGCACCGAGCAGTAATTCAGAGACAGTACACTGGACCAAGCTGTAATTTTGAGAGTTCCACTGCACTAAACTGAAATTCTGAGAGTGCCACTGCACTAAACTGCAATTCTGGGACAGCGCCTCTGCACTGAGCTGTAATTCTGAGACAGTGCACCTTTCATTGTTGATCCTGGTAAATTACAATGCTGTATGGTCTCATGGAACCTTCCCTTATTCATCCTCTCCCCATTCCCCGTGATTATTTAGCCTTTGAAGGCATGCAGCTCACATCCACATCATCCTCAGTAAACAAGGCGCCTCTACAGGAATTATCTACAGAGTAGCTGGCGACAAGAATGATGGCTGATTCCTGTGGCACTCACTCATAGAACTCTGCAGCTGGTGTGATCTTGAAGTAGGATGTCCCATTCCACAGGAGGGAGCCGTTGGTAAGCTGAGGGTCAGTGCACCCGGGACTGTTCCAGCTATTCCCACACCTGAGCCAGGGCAGCTCGTTGGTGAGCGAGGAGAACAGGTAGTAAAGGGACCAGGCTATAATGACGTTGTAGTAGAAGCCGACATACAGTGCTATAGCGATCACTGTGTAGCCCACACCTTTAAAAAGACAAATAACATCATATAAGAAGCTTAATATGCTGCCTTACTGATTTAATTTCATACACCTGGCTGATCTTAGTGAACTGATCAACAAATACTGGTAGCAGTATGACAGTCATTGTCCTATAACTAGAAGTAAGGGAAAGAGAACTGGCTATTGAATTCTTTACCTTTGAACATGGGGCAAATCTTCCAGACTGTGGCAGCGCCCTCTCTATTGTATTGGCCTATGGCAAGCTCCATGTAAAACAGGGGTATCCCAGCGATGAATAAAAAAAAGACGTATGGAATCAAAAAGGCACCTGTCACAGTGGAAAAAAAAAACAAGACACAAGCGGTCAGAGTGTGAGTAACTCAAGCTGGAAGCTAGCTGGTATAGCTGGGTTTAGTTCAAGTCATTTTAATGTAGTAACATTAACAGAGCAAATCAGCTATAAAACCTCATGACTTCAGATATTTTCTGGTAGCATATCGTACCTTGAATGTTAGGGCTGACAGTGGCTAAATGGATAAACATGTTGCTTTACAAATTCAAGATTATGTGTTTGAATCCTGTTTCTGTTCTACCTATGGGTGGTATTGGCAGATTCTTCCACTGGCGTTTTGCCCTTTATTCCAAAGGCTTGCAATTATGTTACCTGGCATCTTAAATTTCCTATAATACCTCTGTGTGTTTCAGAATAAGCAATTGGAAAACTTAGGGACCGATCTTCTCAATTTAAAATTTGTATTTTCATACACTGTATGGTCTTTTAAACTCAATTTAACAGCAACTAAATCGACACGCACGATTTTCTTTTCAATAATTCAGGATTTTACTTCAATCAGATCCCTAATCAATTCAAAATTTAAATATGTTACAATAACTTAAAATGAATAATTAAAATCCGAACAGTGTATGTCAAATTCAGTTGGTATTTTTGTGGAAAATATTTTTGTATAACTCCCGAACCCGAACAAAATTGTTAAATAGTTGTTAGAGATCTTATTTAAATTAAACCGTAACTTTTTTAGCTTTTACTAAATCTTGCTAATGTATAAAACAAAATTAGTAGTTCGTTCACATACCTCCCCCATTTTTGTAGCATAAATATGGAAACCTCCATACGTTAGCTAAGTCCACCGCAAAGCCGATAACAGACAGCAGAAAGTCTATTTTCTTGCCCCAGGTCTCTCTGTCCGTGTCCCCAGTGGTTGCCGGTGGGCAGCCGTGGGAGTCTGGAGTCGCAGCGGTGGACGGCTCGTCATACCTGAATCCATTAGGATCTATGAGCAGAACCTGCTCCACTTCCCTCTTTTCTAATGAGGTAATAGACGAAAGCGTATCTCCGGAGCGGACCTGGATATTCATCTTCCCTGGAACTTGCAGTCTGCTCGGAAATTGCTTCTGACTTTTTGCCAGGAGCAGGCAGAGACTCGGGTCCAGTGCAGCAAATGATAGTGCAGAAGATGATGTTGAATGGGACGATCTGAGCTAGAGCGCCTTACTTTCCGCTCTTCACGTGAGCTTTAGGACAGAGGCTTTACATTGCTAGAATGTTTAGGTGCTTAACGAATACCGTGGCCATCTGTTGCCTTTGCGACATCCCGTTACTTAAAATTCTCATATGCTGCAAATGAACCATTACAAGCATCAGTATTTCAAATATTTAAATACCCCGACAGGTTACTACGCACGTATCGACTTGACCAACCATTTTTTTGTAATTTTTATAACTGCTACTGAGACGGTGTTGTCTGTCGTGAAAGACATTACTGAAGCATATATACTGTAGACACGGTGTAAAACACCAATAAATAACGAATAAAGAAATTGTTGGAGTTTGATATTAACTATTAAACTAACATTATACAATAACAGCCAACAGTAACTGATACATTTATATAAATTAATGTCAATCGATAAACCTGCTCGACCATCGATCAAGAATCAATTATTTTCATTAAATTACGTTTGAATGGATGGAAAAGAAAAATACATGTATTTTCATGTATATGTACATATATGTGTTTAATGTGTGCTTAGCAACGAACCATTTCAGTCAAAGTCGGTTGCAAATGCCTTGCTTAATAGGCCTGTAAAGATAACATTAAATGAAATCTTTTTGGAAATGACTCTGAGATAGCTGGATGAAATTTAGCTAGTAAATTTGAAAAGAATTGTGGTGGCAGGGGGATGGGGATAATTAGTTATTTTAACTTTTTACACAGTTATTCACAAGCATTAATTGCGATACCTCCGGCGTGTCATGCGGTATAATCGGCGTTCATGCCAGGGGGCGCCAAACTAGCCACGTGCCTTAGGTCCCCGCGTGACTGAAGGTGCGTGGGAGGTGAGAAGAGTGCCGCGCGCCGCCAGCCGTCTCCTGAGTGCCACAAAACTCTGTGAAAATGCCATCGAAAGCAACTTAGAGGCTCGGAAGTATGTGAAAATATCACGACGGAAGTAAGCAGTTTGATTGTGTTTACTACTTATTTCATCACTAATCTGATCTAATCTAATGGGAACATTAGCTACAGACTTGTTGCCAGTAGATGTTACCTTTTTGTTATTCAACATACGCCGTGTAATATTAATACTAACAAAAGCAGGCTTCATTTCCGACTGAGGACTCCCACTGGTGATATTACCCTTGTGTACCTAGTGCAGTAGCAAGTAATAACATTTATTTACAGCCAGTGTTTTAAAGAGTAATTTTAGTGAAATTAAAATAATTCTGTTAAGCTAGAGAGTGTGAGCCACCGGCTTCGGGCCCAACATTTACATTCCCCGTTGTTTAACTGGGCCTAAAATGGACAAGGGACAAGAAACCGATTAAACTGCAGTCAGACATGATTGTACTGCTTTTATTGTTTTGCAAATGGTTTGTTTTAGCCCATCTTATTGCGATTTCATGTTGGTAACTGGCGTGTCTGGTTTGCGTTAAATTGTTTACATTAGAGATTTATTCTATAAAGGTGCATTTCTACAGAAACATTTGTTCTGTATTGGGTAGAGCTTGGCTGTAATTTTGAATTGCTACGTTTTAAATTCAAGATTCAAGAGGTTTATTTGCCATATGTACACGCACAGACAGTACGGGTACATAGGAATTTTTGTGCGAAGCTCTGGGAGTCAGAAGTAAAGAAGAAAAATAAGTAAATGCCAGGATAAGTAAGGGCACAAGACAACTAAGAAGACATTTTAGAATACAATAAATAGAAAAACAACACAATAAAACACAGATTTTCATTTAAAAGCTTTGCACCTCTGAGAATATTGCATTTTAATGCTTTAGTGAAACAACGACATTGTAAACCAACATTGCTTTAAGAAATATTGACCATCTGAGGTTACGTAGGCATATTTTCCCCTCTGTTATGTCTTTAGTCATCAGTCTGACTGTGGTTGGAATGAAGCTGTTATAAAACCGTGCTTTGTGTGTGGTGATACTGTCTGGCCTGCAGTGTCTCAGGTTATATGCTGGGTGTTTATGCCTGAGCAGAGTGTGAGCTGGGTGGTGTGGGTACCTGAGGATGCTCTGGGCTTTTTTCCTGTAGCGTTGTGTGTAGAGAGTGACCCTGGATAGGAAATTGGCTCCTGTGATCCTCTCTGCAGTATTCATGACTCTCTGGAGAGCCTTTCTCTCTGCCTGAGTGGTATTGCCAAACCAGACAGTGATGCCGTTTGTTAGGAAACTCTCTGTAAGTCCTCTGTAGGCCAGGGTGAGGAGGTGAGGGCTAAGTCTTACCTTCCTTAGCAGCTTGGTGAAGTAAAGATGCTGCTGGCCCTTTTCACTATAGCAGCAGTGTTTCTGGCCCAGCTCAGGTTTCATGTCACATGAAGATCAAGAAACTTGTAACTGTCAGCTCTCTACCTCAGTCCCTTTGATAATGAGAGGCTGCAAAGGGTTTCCTCCTGAAGTCCATAATTAATTCCTTGATCTTGTCTATGTTGAGGATAAGGTCATTTTCTTCACCATAGGAAAGGATGTAGTTGACCAGCTCCCTGTAACCATCCTTGATGAGGCCTAGAATGGTTGTATCATCTGCATACTTGATGATGGTTGTGTTGTTCTGGGTGGATACACAGTTGTGAGTGTACAGGGTGTAGAGTTTAGGGCTGAGGCAACATCCCTGTGGTGTTCATGTTCTTATTGTGAGCTTGGCAGAGACTCTGCCACCCATCCTCACCACCTATGGTCTATCAGTGATAAAGTCCAAGATCCAGTTGCATGTGGGGGTTAGATTTAAGCGTAACTAGAGTTATCAGTCCTCTTCTAGACTGTTTTTCTCTGACAGTATCTGAAGTATTAATCTGTTGTGGAGTGCAGTCATTATATGATAGTTGTGTATATAAGGTGCCATATATAATGTAGATTCCTTCTGTGGATTGTTTGTGAAATTGTGCTATGAGGGAAGTATAAGCACAGAAACACCTTGTGCCAACTTTGTGTTACAATAGGGGAAACTGATCCATACTTGATCCAGAATTACTGGCAAAACATATACAAACAATGGGACAGGTGGCACAAATAATATGTACAATTATAGTCACCTGACTCTTCTTAGATTGATGCCTCTCCCCTTCTGTCTCAAGCACCAAAAACAGCTCAGAGCCAGGCCTGGTGTGTTAATCTTCTCAAACCTGTGCTTCTGTTGTTTGCCATTTAAAACTGCTGATCTTTGCAATACAGATTTATGCAAATGCTACGGCTGTTATGAAAATACACCTTCAGATGTTCTTACCCGCAGATGGGGGGAGTACGGATTATTGCAGTGCATTGAAGTTTGTCTTTAATGGCCCTTAACTTTGGCCAGTTTGCATGGAATGCAGATGGTCAGTCAATTAGCATTACCTTCAACTAATACTGCTCGTGTGCCATAATGGAGGCAGTGTCTGGCTCACTGACTTAGGTCTCTGTGTCATTGATCGGAAGGTCACTAGTTCAAATCCTATCCTCCATAGTATAATGACATGTCCGTTGGGCCCTTAACCCTGCAATGCTCCGGCGGTGCTAGATAAATGGCCTGACCTTGTGCTTAGACCCCAGGCTTCATTCTTAGCTGTGTGAATATAAATGTTTGTGTGTATATCTTGAAGGGGATATACGTTTATGTTTGTGTGTATATATTAAAGGAGAGCAAGATAGGATATGCAAAAAGGAGTGCCCCGGTGTACCTGTACCCATACTTGTGAAAATGGCAAGTAAAGCATCATTTTAGTTACTTAAACCAGTGTTTCTCAACCCAGTCCTCGGGAACAAGCCGATAGTTCACATTTTTGCTCCCTCCCAGCTCCTAGCAAGAACGTCGACTGGCTGGGGGTTTGCGAGGACCATTTTGGGAAACATTGACTTAATATCAGCCAGGGGTGGGACCAGAAATGATTTCAGTGGCTGGAGTCATCATTCACCATTAGGATTGATAGGCAATAATAAGATACTCTGAGTGGTTTATGTCTCCCAGTCTTCACAGGATCCTGAGATGTATTATTCCGCTGATCTGCGCAGATGCTGCGCACCTGTTCGGGGGCTTTTTTTTCCTCCACTCAACAGTATGCCCCCCCAAGCCTCCATTGAACTGATCTTTTATTATCTCACAAGAATAGATTACGGCTATTCAGATCAGGTGTCAGGGGATGCCTGTAGAATTGTGGAAACAGCTGCAGTATTTGGTAGAAACAGCTTTGGCTTTAAAGGTTTCCGTGGCTCATATAGGTTGAAGTGTATAGTGCGAACAAGGTGATGAGTGCCACTGATGAGCTAAATAATTGCCCGTTTTTTGGCTAACTGATTGAGACTATCTGGAAGAATTCATTTTGGTGGTTTTCTGCAGCCTCTGGTGTAGAGGACAGCCTGATGAGCATGGGGGTCAGAACATGGTTGACCTCTTCCAATGGAAAACAAGGTTTTGGGACAGGTGTAGAAGGGACCAGCACAGAGAGACAGCTTTAAGATGTATGTTTATCATCTGATAATGTAATCATTTTACTGAGGCAGCATTATAATTCATTCATCTGAGTGACTTACTCATGTCAGGTATTATTGTTATTATGTATGGGGTCATCATCCTTCATGTTGGCCCAAAACAATTGGAAAATTCTGTGTTTTATTGGACTTTTTTATTTCATGCTTCCATGTACTGAGTCCTATGGGGATCCATCCTGTTACTAGACAGGAAAAAAGAGAGGATTCATTTACTACACCACACACTCACAGACACACATGTGTAATTGATGCTAAGTATTAATGCTTACCTTGTGATTACCATGTTGGTTTGGTGATCTTGCTTTGCATTGTTTTCAATAGTATGCAAGACCAGATTCATCAAGACAAATTCCATGTACGTAGTAAAGACCCAGCTGATACCTGTCAAAAGGTAGATAATTGCTGCCGCCTGCTGGTCATGAAGAGACTAAAAAACATGAACGTCGAGCCAGCCTTGGCCTGTACTGCTATCACTGTCTCTTTCTGAGATGTATATACTTGCATATGTTTGAAATTCTATTTATATGTTAAAGATCATTTAGTTTACTTTAATATCTTAAATTCTTTTCATGATTATCATTCCAGTGGTAAATGCTAATTACTAACCAGTAGATGTCAGCATTGAACCAATGTTTTAAAAGTGTTTCCGTACACATCTAAATAAAATGAACTGGAACCCTTCCACGTTCACTTTTTCTACCAGATTTAAGGCTCCAGTAATATATTAAGACCTTGCTATGCTGACCACCTTAACAGTTAAAATTGTAAAATTTTCTAGATGAGTTCATTTAAATATACTAGCTTCTTTTATCCAGATAAAACTGTTACCCATTTATTATATACACTTTAAATATAACTTTGCAATGACATTTTCCATATATAGTAATACTTATTTTATTCAAAATAAATGCATATTGAAAAACGTGTGAGGAGATGGAAACTGGATGGACACACAATCATATGCTAAGGGCTGTTTTCAGACAGCAATTAATCTGAAGTATGTGACTGTGGAGTGTGGGAGGCAGGTGGTACCTGGAGGAAACCCAAGTAAACATACAGACTGCCTGCACTAGGAGCTGGGGCTGCATTTGACCTTGTTGGAATTGCTGCCTGGGGGCAGGCTTCACTGGCCCAAGGGATGGATTTCTTCCTGGGTTTTGTTGTCATTTTGTATAAATGACTGACTGACAGTCACACCAGTTCACTTGACAGAATTCATGAACGCAAATTTTCTCAAGAATAGAAACACTGTTATCATAGAAACACCTTTAATGTTGATAGTTCACTCTCGTGTATATTATGTGTCTGGCTAAATCACCTTTTTTGGTTTACTTAATAAATGATGATGAATTTCAAACACAGGAACATCTGTTAAATAGTTATCATGAATTTTATATTCTTAGCCAAAGTTTCTAAGCTGCAGTCCTTGTAGGTACACCCATTTTTCTGCAGTGGTGCACTTTAACAAGTTTCAAATCAGCTTAAGGGATAACATAAATGCCAGTCAGATAAAAGAAATGATCATCAAACTGATTTTATTTTTTCAGTATTACCAAAAATATTGCATACTGTAAATATGCAGTTAGCCAAAAAAAAAACAAACAAATAGGAACAACTATAATACAAATGACTATTAAACAATACTTTAATGGTATATTTTGTCATGACTCCATCATGTGAGATACTATTTATAACTTTCAGGCAACCTGTGCCCTTGACCTGGATAATTTTCCAAAGGAGATACGTGCAGATTTGATAATACCATGATAATACAGATCATAACACTTCTTTGGAAAATATTTTTCAACAGTCCCATAGTTCCAAGCACCGGCGTTCTGGACACAGTCACAATGCAGCTCTGGACCACCATGAACGTGCTTAATCCCGGTGAAATTCAGAGCCTGTATACCACATTGCAAATGCACTGTTTACCATGGGGTCTGTGTAATTTTACTGGCAAGGTCTAAGAATCTAAAAATAAAATGACAGAGCATTTCTGTTTATGAGAGTAAAAACTGCAAAATTATATGCAATGTCTTCAGATTCTGTTCTCTTTCCAATAGTTCAAACGCATAAAGCAATGGGACGATTGGCCTGTACAGCAAACCAGTATAATCTGGAACTTCAAGGTATTAGTACATATCGTCTTAGGCTCACACCACAGTGACCTTTCCAAGAGGTCACCCTGGAGGGGGGGAGCTTGGGGGAGGCGCAATCGTGCTGCTCAGCAGCCCAGCCAGTCCGTCTTGATTTCGCCAACTTTAACGATCTTGAGGCTCTTGTCATCCAGCTTGAGATAGTGCTCCTCTTTGAAGAAGTAGCTGTACCCTGCAAACGACATGACGAGCCCCCGTGCTGTGAAGATCTGTGGCCGTAACACAAACATGTTCCAGGTGGCTCTGACTCACTCCTAAGGAATTCCACGAGACGTCTGTTTAATGCGCATTAAATTTTTTTTTATTGTTGCACGTTTGAGTGTAGTGTTAGCATAGTGCCTGGAGGAGAGGATAGCATAGGTAGTGTGAGTAAAAAGATCCAATCACGTACTGCCAGTACAGCGGCCCCTACCCAGCATGCCTGGCGCTGATTAATTAGCAAGCCAACAGAGGGGACTTTGTGAACGAGCACAGGCATGCTCTATGAAGCATTTGCTGAAGTTGGTGAGCAGCTGTGCGTAGTGTGAGGTGGAGGCCTAGCACAGGAACGGGATGGTAAAACCTCAAAACTTTGTGTACTTATAGACCTCAACATCAGTTAGTTGTTGTCGCTGTTGGCCGAGCCCTGACAGTGGGACAGGACTGTGGAGTCGTGTCATCTTCAAGCGTGTGAGAGCAAGCCATTGGAATGGTTGGTGCCATTTTATTAACCTCAGGAATCCATACCTCCGCTCAGGCTCTGCATGCCACCCCCCATAGATAGCCCAGCCAGTTCCGCCTACCATTTCCATTCAGACTGAAGGCCGCATCCAGGTTATCAGGGATGCCACCCCAGGAGTCTGCAATAAGCTTGGGGAAGCCAGGGTCCATCTTTTTCTTTGCCTCGTTGTACCTGTGAAGGTCATAAATAACACACAGGCTGTGTTCCCACTTAAGGTGCAAAATTGCAGAACATACAACAGTCTTCTACCAAACCAAATAATCGATCATCTTAGAGCCCATGTAATGCTAACTAAGCTATTGTCTTAACTGTTACATTGTTAAATATACCTGGGAATAACAGAAGTTGTCTTGAAAGATAGACAGTGATTGTGGAAAGGAATGTGACCCCTTGTTTAGAAGAGGGAATGCAGAATACTTCACCTACCTCCAGTATTTATCTCCTGCAAATAAGTAGGTTTTTTTGTTTTTGCTGAATGAGTAGGCAGCATCGAGACGCTGCAGGTCTGCTGGTAGCCCCATGGACGAGATCCTCTTGGGGTACCCCCTCTCCAGTGTGCTGGCTGAGTACACCCACATCTCCTTCCCTGAGAGTAGCAGACAGTTTTGGTCATCAAGAGCAATTTTCAGGCATATTATGTCCTTAAAGCGGTAAATGTGTGTTACCTGAGAAGAACACTGACTTCTCCTCCAATGGGTTCTCGTAAGCAGCATCTATCTTCTCCGGAAGCTCGCTCCAGAACGTGGCAACCAGCATCGGCCCATTGGCCTTGGCCCTCAAGTTGGCGGATCTGAATATGAATCTGTAAGATGGAAGGGGGTGTTGGGAGGGTTCTAGAAGGCCAGACTTGAAGAACCACAATGCATGTTGGACTCAAACAGCTATAGAAGTGTGCTTTTAGAGCGATGAGGTTGGGTGGCACTATGTATAGAGTTGTCATTATCATTTTCATGTCCCTCACTGTTCCTCAAATGTAATACCTGATATTGAAAATAAACACATCTGCTAATAGACAGTGATGTCCACTTTTAAGAGGGATCCCATTATAGGCCAAAATTTGGATAAAAATTAAAATACCACATTTACATTAATGGCATAAATTCTGAGGTGAGACGTCTCTCTTCCAAAGAAAGAATTTTGAGTCTTCAGATTCCTCATTACTCAATACCTAAAATCAGATAGTTCACATACTATTAAGACCAAATGTCATTTGGATTTCAGGGAGACGGGGAATAGTGAAAGCATTTGAACATAGATGCTTGGATAACCACAAATGTTGTTTGGTAATAGAAGAGTTGGCTTCTTGTTCTTCAGACTCAGGCGAGTGAAACTCTGGATGGTGAGTATTCAGAAATCAAGGAAATCATATGACGTATGAAGAGTATAAAAATTTCAGGCACTTATTTAAAACCGGAGACTGAACAAGCAGGGTTTGTGCATGACTGGCTGGACAGCATGACTACTGCCTTTTGATGGCCAGGCTCACGGAGCTGTTTGCTTTGGACGCCAGACCCAAATGGCACCCACACAGCTGGGCTGAATTTAGCTTAGAACTTTGATGATGAGGCAAAAATCAGAGAGAGAGTAATGAATTAAAAAATGCACCAGTCCGTCATTTTATATACCTCTGTTTTAAGCGATAATGATCATGTGATCATGTCTTTATGCCTTTAGCTTGGTTACCTGTCCTTAAAGAAGAAAGTCTCCCCCC
Source organism: Brienomyrus brachyistius (assembly GCF_023856365.1). Lineage (NCBI taxonomy): Eukaryota > Metazoa > Chordata > Actinopteri > Osteoglossiformes > Mormyridae > Brienomyrus > Brienomyrus brachyistius. Next base: position 1,610,682 of record NC_064545.1, on the reverse strand, counting down.
TGAGTTGGGCCACTGCATCAAAGATGATATCCTTTGTGCAAAAATCCATGGGAGTTACGGGACCTTGGGTAGGTGGGAGGGGTTTGTCTGTTGGGACACCTGAGGTGAAAGAGAACACAACTGTGTGGGTGCAACCCCTAGGATGTTGTGTGTTCATCTTGGTGGTGTTATCAGGGTGATAACTCAAGCAAGGCTACAACAGAAGCATCTAATGCACTTTGACTGTTCGAACCATAGAGCTCCTGGATGCCTTGGATGTCGTCGCTGGATAGGCGGAAATGCTTGGTGTAGGTGTAGATAGGGGCCATTAGAGCACCAGGGTCTTGGGAGTGCTCCAATCCTAGGGCGTGACCGAACTCATGGGCCGCCACCTGGAAAAGGCTGTAGCCTGCAGCATTGAGGACAGACAGAAACCCGTTTGCTTACATGCATACACACAAAAATTGATGAAAGCCGGAGGTACATATAGTTCTTGCACATGCAGTGGATGAACATTTCAGTCAGTTTGAGCTTGGCAGAGCAGAAGGTTCAACATTTATGTGTTGTGCCCACAATCAGAAGGTTGCTGGTTCAAATTCCAGGGTTGGCAGAGTGATTTCACTATCGGGTCCTTGAACAAGATCCTCAACCCCAAATTCCTTCAAGGACTGATCCTACTTTTTGCAAAACTGTATTTCGTTTT